>NW_025726944.1:0-39316 GCF_021461385.2 Schistocerca piceifrons | reverse complement strand
GGTAAAACGGGGAACAAATGACTGGCGTAACTGTGACTCTCTTAAGGTACCCAAATGCCTCGCCAACAGGCGAAACACAGCGGCAAACTCGACAAGCTCCCGGCAGGAGTACCGTGAAAGTCTTTATGTCGACAGATAATGGCGTATCGCTTCAGGTGAACTGTCCAGCCACAGTATGCTTGAAAATGTGACTGTGGCAAAACTTGGAGCAACTGACTGGAGTAACTATGACTCTCTTAAGGTAGCCAAATGCCTCGTCAACAGGCGAAATACATCGGCAAACTCGAGACGCTACCGGCAGGAGTACTGTGAAAGTCTATATATTGACAGATAATTGCGTATCGCTTCAGGTGAGCTGCTAGAGGAAGCTTGAAAATGTGACTGTGGTAAAACGGGGACAAATGACTGGCGTAACTGTGACTCTCTTAAGGTACCCAAATGCCTCGCCAACAGGCGAAACACAGCGGCAAACTCGACAAGCTCCCGGCAGGAGTACCGTGAAAGTCTTTATGTCGACAGATAATGGCGTAGCGCTTCAGGTGAACTGGCCAGCCAGAGTAAGTTTGAAAATGTGACTGTGGCAAAACGGGGAGCAACTGACTGGGGTAACTATGACTCTCTTAAGGTAGCCAAATGCCTCGTCAACAGGCGAAATACATCGGCAAACTCGAGAAGCTACCGGCAGGAGTACTGCGAAAGTCTTTATGTCGACAGATAATGGCGTATCGCTTCAGGTGAACTGGCCAGCCACAGTAAGCTTGAAAATGTGACTGTGGCAAACTTGGAGCAACTGACTGGAGTAACTATGACTCTCTTAAGGTAGCCAAATGCCTCGTCAACAGGCGAAAAAAATGGGCAAACTCGAGACGCTACCGGCAGGAGTACTGTGAAAGTCTATATATTGACAGATAATTGCGTATCGCTTCAGGTGAGCTGCTAGAGGAAGCTTGAAAATGTGACTGTGGTAAAACGGGGAACAAATGACTGGCGTAACTGTGACTCTCTTAAGGTACCCAAATGCCTCGCCAACAGGCGAAACACAGCGGCAAACTCGACAAGCTCCCGGCAGGAGTACCGTGAAAGTCTTTATGTCGACAGATAATGGCGTATCGCTTCAGGTGAACTGGCCAGCCAGAGTAAGTTTGAAAATGTGACTGTGGTAAAACGGGGAACAAATGACTGGCGTAACTGTGACTCTCTTAAGGTACCCAAATGCCTCGCCAACAGGCGAAACACAGCGGCAAACTCGACAAGCTCCCGGCAGGAGTACCGTGAAAGTCTTTATGTCGACAGATAATGGCGTATCGCTTCAGGTGAACTGGCCAGCCAGAGTAAGTTTGAAAATGTGACTGTGGCAAAACGGGGAGCAACTGACTGGGGTAACTATGACTCTCTTAAGGTAGCCAAATGCCTCGTCAACAGGCGAAATACATCGGCAAACTCGAGAAGCTACCGGCAGGAGTACTGTGAAAGTCTTTATGTCGACAGATAATGGCGTATCGCTTCAGGTGAACTGGCCAGCCACAGTAAGCTTGAAAATGTGACTGTGGCAAAACTTGGAGCAACTGACTGGAGTAACTATGACTCTCTTAAGGTAGCCAAATGCCTCGTCAACAGGCGAAAAAAATGGGCAAACTCGAGACGCTACCGGCAGGAGTACTGTGAAAGTCTATATATTGACAGATAATTGCGTATCGCTTCAGGTGAGCTGCAAGAGGAAGCTTGAAAATGTGACTGTGGTAAAACGGGGAACAAATGACTGGCGTAACTGTGACTCTCTTAAGGTACCCAAATGCCTCGCCAACAGGCGAAACACAGCGGCAAACTCGACAAGCTCCCGGCAGGAGTACCGTGAAAGTCTTTATGTCGACAGATAATGGCGTAACGCTTCAGGTGAACTGGCCAGCCAGAGTAAGTTTGAAAATGTGACTGTGGCAAAACGGGGAGCAACTGACTGGGGTAACTATGACTCTCTTAAGGTAGCCAAATGCCTCGTCAACAGGCGAAATACATCGGCAAACTCGAGAAGCTACCGGCAGGAGTACTGTGAAAGTCTTTATGTCGACAGATAATGGCGTATCGCTTCAGGTGAACTGGCCAGCCACAGTAAGCTTGAAAATGTGACTGTGGCAAAACTTGGAGCAACTGACTGGAGTAACTATGACTCTCTTAAGGTAGCCAAATGCCTCGTCAACAGGCGAAAAAAATGGGCAAACTCGAGACGCTACCGGCAGGAGTACTGTGAAAGTCTATATATTGACAGATAATTGCGTATCGCTTCAGGTGAGCTGCTAGAGGAAGCTTGAAAATGTGACTGTGGTAAAACGGGGAACAAATGACTGGCGTAACTGTGACTCTCTTAAGGTACCCAAATGCCTCGCCAACAGGCGAAACACAGCGGCAAACTCGACAAGCTCCCGGCAGGAGTACCGTGAAAGTCTTTATGTCGACAGATAATGGCGTATCGCTTCAGGTGAACTGGCCAGCCAGAGTAAGTTTGAAAATGTGACTGTGGCAAAACGGGGAGCAACTGACTGGGGTAACTATGACTCTCTTAAGGTAGCCAAATGCCTCGTCAACAGGCGAAATACATCGGCAAACTCGAGAAGCTACCGGCAGGAGTACTGTGAAAGTCTTTATGTGGACAGATAATGGCGTATCGCTTCAGGTGAACTGCCAGCCACAGTAAGCTTGAAAATGTGACTGTGGCAAAACTTGGAGCAACTGACTGGAGTAACTATGACTCTCTTAAGGTAGCCAAATGCCTCGTCAACAGGCGAAAAAAATGGGCAAACTCGAGACGCTACCGGCAGGAGTACTGTGAAAGTCTATATATTGACAGATAATTGCGTATCGCTTCAGGTGAGCTGCTAGAGGAAGCTTGAAAATGTGACTGTGGTAAAACGGGGAACAAATGACTGGCGTAACTGTGACTCTCTTAAGGTACCCAAATGCCTCGCCAACAGGCGAAACACAGCGGCAAACTCGACAAGCTCCCGGCAGGAGTACCGTGAAAGTCTTTATGTCGACAGATAATGGCGTATCGCTTCAGGTGAACTGGCCAGCCAGAGTAAGTTCGAAAATGTGACTGTGGTAAAACGGGGGAACAAATGACTGGCGTAACTGTGACTCTCTTAAGGTACCCAAATGCCTCGCCAACAGGCGAAACACAGCGGCAAACTCGACAAGCTCCCGGCAGGAGTACCGTGAAAGTCTTTATGTCGACAGATAATGGCGTATCGCTTTCAGGTGAACTGGCCAGCCAGAGTAAGTTTGAAATGTGACTGTGGCAAAACGGGGAGCAACTGACTGGGGTAACTATGACTCTCTTAAGGTAGCCAAATGCCTCGTTAACAGGCGAAATACATCGGCAAACTCGAGAAGCTACCGGCAGGAGTACTGTGAAAGTCTTTATGTCGACAGATAATGGCGTATCGCTTCAGGTGAACTGTCCAGCCACAGTATGCTTGAAAATGTGACTGTGGCAAAACTTGGAGCAACTGACTGGAGTAACTATGACTCTCTTAAGGTAGCCAAATGCCTCGTCAACAGGCGAAATACATCGGCAAACTCGAGACGCTACCGGCAGGAGTACTGTGAAAGTCTATATATTGACAGATAATTGCGTATCGCTTCAGGTGAGCTGCTAGAGGAAGCTTGAAAATGTGACTGTGGTAAAACGGGGAACAAATGACTGGCGTAACTGTGACTCTCTTAAGGTACCCAAATGCCTCGCCAACAGGCGAAACACAGCGGCAAACTCGACAAGCTCCCGGCAGGAGTACGTGAAAGTCTTTATGTCGACAGATAATGGCGTAGCGCTTCAGGTGAACTGGCCAGCCAGAGTAAGTTTGAAATGTGACTGTGGCAAAACGGGGAGCAACTGACTGGGGTAACTATGACTCTCTTAAGGTAGCCAAATGCCTCGTCAACAGGCGAAATACATCGGCAAACTCGAGAAGCTACCGGCAGGAGTACTGTGAAAGTCTTTATGTCGACAGATAATGGCGTATCGCTTCAGGTGAACTGGCCAGCCACAGTAAGCTTGAAAATGTGACTGTGGCAAAACTTGGAGCAACTGACTGGAGTAACTATGACTCTCTTAAGGTAGCCAAATGCCTCGTCAACAGGCGAAAAAAATGGGCAAACTCGAGACGCTACCGGCAGAGTACTGTGAAAGTCTATATATTGACAGATAATTGCGTATCGCTTCAGGTGAGCTGCTAGAGGAAGCTTGAAAATGTGACTGTGGTAAAACGGGGAACAAATGACTGGCGTAACTGTGACTCTCTTAAGGTACCCAAATGCCTCGCCAACAGGCGAAACACAGCGGCAAACTCGACAAGCTCCCGGCAGGAGTACCGTGAAAGTCTTTATGTCGACAGATAATGGCGTATCGCTTCAGGTGAACTGTCCAGCCACAGTATGCTTGAAAATGTGACTGTGGCAAAACTTGGAGCAACTGACTGGAGTAACTATGACTCTCTTAGGGTAGCCAAATGCCTCGTCAACAGGCGAAATACATCGGCAAACTCGAGACGCTACCGGCAGGAGTACTGTGAAAGTCTATATATTGACAGATAATTGCGTATCGCTTCAGGTGAGCTGCTAGAGGAAGCTTGAAAATGTGACTGTGGTAAAACGGGGAACAAATGACTGGCGTAACTGTGACTCTCTTAAGGTACCCAAATGCCTCGCCAACAGGCGAAACACAGCGGCAAACTCGACAAGCTCCCGGCAGGAGTACCGTGAAAGTCTTTATGTCGACAGATAATGGCGTAGCGCTTCAGGTGAACTGGCCAGCCAGAGTAAGTTTGAAAATGTGACTGTGGCAAAACGGGGAGCAACTGACTGGGGTAACTATGACTCTCTTAAGGTAGCCAAATGCCTCGTCAACAGGCGAAATACATCGGCAAACTCGAGAAGCTACCGGCAGGAGTACTGTGAAAGTCTTTATGTCGACAGATAATGGCGTATCGCTTCAGGTGAACTGGCCAGCCACAGTAAGCTTGAAAATGTGACTGTGGCAAAACTTGGAGCAACTGACTGGAGTAACTATGACTCTCTTAAGGTAGCCAAATGCCTCGTCAACAGGCGAAAAAAATGGGCAAACTCGAGACGCTACCGGCAGGAGTACTGTGAAAGTCTATATATTGACAGATAATTGCGTATCGCTTCAGGTGAGCTGCTAGAGGAAGCTTGAAAATGTGACTGTGGTAAAACGGGGAACAAATGACTGGCGTAACTGTGACTCTCTTAAGGTACCCAAATGCCTCGCCAACAGGCGAAACACAGCGGCAAACTCGACAAGCTCCCGGCAGGAGTACCGTGAAAGTCTTTATGTCGACAGATAATGGCGTATCGCTTCAGGTGAACTGTCCAGCCACAGTATGCTTGAAAATGTGACTGTGGCAAAACTTGGAGCAACTGACTGGAGTAACTATGACTCTCTTAAGGTAGCCAAATGCCTCGTCAACAGGCGAAATACATCGGCAAACTCGAGACGCTACCGGCAGGAGTACTGTGAAAGTCTATATATTGACAGATAATTGCGTATCGCTTCAGGTGAGCTGCTAGAGGAAGCTTGAAAATGTGACTGTGGTAAAACGGGGAACAAATGACTGGCGTAACTGTGACTCTCTTAAGGTACCCAAATGCCTCGCCAACAGGCGAAACACAGCGGCAAACTCGACAAGCTCCCGGCAGGAGTACCGTGAAAGTCTTTATGTCGACAGATAATGCGTAGCGCTTCAGGTGAACTGGCCAGCCAGAGTAAGTTTGAAAATGTGACTGTGGCAAAACGGGGAGCAACTGACTGGGGTAACTATGACTCTCTTAAGGTAGCCAAATGCCTCGTCAACAGGCGAAATACATCGGCAAACTCGAGAAGCTACCGGCAGGAGTACTGCGAAAGTCTTTATGTCGACAGATAATGGCGTATCGCTTCAGGTGAACTGGCCAGCCACAGTAAGCTTGAAATTGTGACTGTGGCAAAACTTGGAGCAACTGACTGGAGTAACTATGACTCTCTTAAGGTAGCCAAATGCCTCGTCAACAGGCGAAAAAAATGGGCAAACTCGAGACGCTACCGGCAGGAGTACTGTGAAAGTCTATATATTGACAGATAATTGCGTATCGCTTCAGGTGAGCTGCTAGAGGAAGCTTGAAAATGTGACTGTGGTAAAACGGGGAACAAATGACTGGCGTAACTGTGACTCTCTTAAGGTACCCAAATGCCTCGCCAACAGGCGAAACACAGCGGCAAACTCGACAAGCTCCCGGCAGGAGTACCGTGAAAGTCTTTATGTCGACAGATAATGGCGTATCGCTTCAGGTGAACTGGCCAGCCAGAGTAAGTTGAAAATGTGACTGTGGTAAAACGGGGAACAAATGACTGGCGTAACTGTGACTCTCTTAAGGTACCCAAATGCCTCGCCAACAGGCGAAACACAGCGGCAAACTCGACAAGCTCCCGGCAGGAGTACCGTGAAAGTCTTTATGTCGACAGATAATGGCGTATCGCTTCAGGTGAACTGGCCAGCCAGAGTAAGTTTGAAAATGTGACTGTGGCAAAACGGGGAGCAACTGACTGGGGTAACTATGACTCTCTTAAGGTAGCCAAATGCCTCGTCAACAGGCGAAATACATCGGCAAACTCGAGAAGCTACCGGCAGGAGTACTGTGAAAGTCTTTATGTCGACAGATAATGGCGTATCGCTTCAGGTGAACTGGCCAGCCACAGTAAGCTTGAAAATGTGACTGTGGCAAAACTTGGAGCAACTGACTGGAGTAACTATGACTCTCTTAAGGTAGCCAAATGCCTCGTCAACAGGCGAAAAAATGGGCAAACTCGAGGACGCTACCGGCAGGAGTACTGTGAAAGTCTATATATTGACAGATAATTGCGTATCGCTTCAGGTGAGCTGCAAGAGGAAGCTTGAAAATGTGACTGTGGTAAAACGGGGAACAAATGACTGGCGTAACTGTGACTCTCTTAAGGTACCCAAATGCCTCGCCAACAGGCGAAACACAGCGGCAAACTCGACAAGCTCCCGGCAGGAGTACCGTGAAAGTCTTTATGTCGACAGATAATGGCGTAACGCTTCAGGTGAACTGGCCAGCCAGAGTAAGTTTGAAAATGTGACTGTGGCAAAACGGGGAGCAACTGACTGGGGTAACTATGACTCTCTTAAGGTAGCCAAATGCCTCGTCAACAGGCGAAATACATCGGCAAACTCGAGAAGCTACCGGCAGGAGTACTGTGAAAGTCTTTATGTCGACAGATAATGGCGTATCGCTTCAGGTGAACTGGCCAGCCACAGTAAGCTTGAAAATGTGACTGTGGCAAAACTTGGAGCAACTGACTGGAGTAACTATGACTCTCTTAAGGTAGCCAAATGCCTCGTCAACAGGCGAAAAAAATGGGCAAACTCGAGACGCTACCGGCAGGAGTACTGTGAAAGTCTATATATTGACAGATAATTGCGTATCGCTTCAGGTGAGCTGCTAGAGGAAGCTTGAAAATGTGACTGTGGTAAAACGGGGAACAAATGACTGGCGTAACTGTGACTCTCTTAAGGTACCCAAATGCCTCGCCAACAGGCGAAACACAGCGGCAAACTCGACAAGCTCCCGGCAGGAGTACCGTGAAAGTCTTTATGTCGACAGATAATGGCGTATCGCTTCAGGTGAACTGTCCAGCCACAGTATGCTTGACAATGTGACTGTGGCAAAACTTGGAGCAACTGACTGGAGTAACTATGACTCTCTTAGGGTAGCCAAATGCCTCGTCAACAGGCGAAATACATCGGCAAACTCGAGACGCTACCGGCAGGAGTACTGTGAAAGTCTATATATTGACAGATAATTGCGTATCGCTTCAGGTGAGCTGCTAGAGGAAGCTTGAAAAATGTGACTGTGGTAAAACGGGGAACAAAATGACTGGCGTAACTGTGACTCTCTTAAGGTACCCAAATGCCTCGCCCAACAGGCGAAACACAGCGGCAAACTCGACAAGCTCCCGGCAGGAGTACCGTGAAAGTCTTTATGTCGACAGATAATGGCGTAGCGCTTCAGGTGAACTGGCCAGCCAGAGTAAGTTTGAAAATGTGACTGTGGCAAAACGGGGAGCAACTGACTGGGGTAACTATGACTCTCTTAAGGTAGCCAAATGCCTCGTCAACAGGCGAAATACATCGGCAAACTCGAGAAGCTACCGGCAGGAGTACTGTGAAAGTCTTTATGTCGACAGATAATGGCGTATCGCTTCAGGTGAACTGGCCAGCCACAGTAAGCTTGAAAATGTGACTGTGGCAAAACTTGGAGCAACTGACTGGAGTAACTATGACTCTCTTAAGGTAGCCAAATGCCTCGTCAACAGGCGAAAAAAATGGGCAAACTCGAGACGCTACCGGCAGGAGTACTGTGAAAGTCTATATATTGACAGATAATTGCGTATCGCTTCAGGTGAGCTGCTAGAGGAAGCTTGAAAATGTGACTGTGGTAAAACGGGGAACAAATGACTGGCGTAACTGTGACTCTCTTAAGGTACCCAAATGCCTCGCCAACAGGCGAAACACAGCGGCAAACTCGACAAGCTCCCGGCAGGAGTACCGTGAAAGTCTTTATGTCGACAGATAATGGCGTATCGCTTCAGGTGAACTGTCCAGCCACAGTATGCTTGAAAATGTGACTGTGGCAAAACTTGGAGCAACTGACTGGAGTAACTATGACTCTCTTAAGGTAGCCAAATGCCTCGTCAACAGGCGAAATACATCGGCAAACTCGAGACGCTACCGCAGGAGTACTGTGAAAGTCTATATATTGACAGATAATTGCGTATCGCTTCAGGTGAGCTGCTAGAGGAAGCTTGAAAATGTGACTGTGGTAAAACGGGGAACAAATGACTGGCGTAACTGTGACTCTCTTAAGGTACCCAAATGCCTCGCCAACAGGCGAAACACAGCGGCAAACTCGACAAGCTCCCGGCAGGAGTACCGTGAAAGTCTTTATGTCGACAGATAATGGCGTAGCGCTTCAGGTGAACTGGCCAGCCAGAGTAAGTTGAAAATGTGACTGTGGCAAAACGGGGAGCAACTGACTGGGGTAACTATGACTCTCTTAAGGTAGCCAAATGCCTCGTCAACAGGCGAAATACATCGGCAAACTCGAGAAGCTACCGGCAGGAGTACTGCGAAAGTCTTTATGTCGACAGATAATGGCGTATCGCTTCAGGTGAACTGGCCAGCCACAGTAAGCTTGAAATTGTGACTGTGGCAAAACTTGGAGCAACTGACTGGAGTAACTATGACTCTCTTAAGGTAGCCAAATGCCTCGTCAACAGGCGAAAAAAATGGGCAAACTCGAGACGCTACCGGCAGGAGTACTGTGAAAGTCTATATATTGACAGATAATTGCGTATCGCTTCAGGTGAGCTGCTAGAGGAAGCTTGAAAATGTGACTGTGGTAAAACGGGGAACAAATGACTGGCGTAACTGTGACTCTCTTAAGGTACCCAAATGCCTCGCCAACAGGCGAAACACAGCGGCAAACTCGACAAGCTCCCGGCAGGAGTACCGTGAAAGTCTTTATGTCGACAGATAATGGCGTATCGCTTCAGGTGAACTGGCCAGCCAGAGTAAGTTTGAAAATGTGACTGTGGTAAAACGGGGAACAAATGACTGGCGTAACTGTGACTCTCTTAAGGTACCCAAATGCCTCGCCAACAGGCGAAACACAGCGGCAAACTCGACAAGCTCCCGGCAGGAGTACCGTGAAAGTCTTTATGTCGACAGATAATGGCGTATCGCTTCAGGTGAACTGGCCAGCCAGAGTAAGTTTGAAAATGTGACTGTGGCAAAAACGGGGAGCAACTGACTGGGGTAACTATGACTCTCTTAAGGTAGCCAAATGCCTCGTCAACAGGCGAAATACATCGGCAAACTCGAGAAGCTACCGGCAGGAGTACTGTGAAAGTCTTTATGTCGACAGATAATGGCGTAATCGCTTCAGGTGAACTGGCAGCCACAGTAAGCTTGAAAATGTGACTGTGGCAAAACTTGGAGCAACTGACTGGAGTAACTATGACTCTCTTAAGGTAGCCAAATGCCTCGTCAACAGGCGAAAAAAATGGGCAAACTCGAGACGCTACCGGCAGGAGTACTGTGAAAGTCTATATATTGACAGATAATTGCGTATCGCTTCAGGTGAGCTGCAAGAGGAAGCTTGAAAATGTGACTGTGGTAAAACGGGGAACAAATGACTGGCGTAACTGTGACTCTCTTAAGGTACCCAAATGCCTCGCCAACAGGCGAAACACAGCGGCAAACTCGACAAGCTCCCGGCAGGAGTACCGTGAAAGTCTTTATGTCGACAGATAATGGCGTAACGCTTCAGGTGAACTGCCAGCCAGAGTAAGTTTGAAAATGTGACTGTGGCAAAACGGGGAGCAACTGACTGGGGTAACTATGACTCTCTTAAGGTAGCCAAATGCCTCGTCAACAGGCGAAATACATCGGCAAACTCGAGAAGCTACCGGCAGGAGTACTGTGAAAGTCTTTATGTCGACAGATAATGGCGTATCGCTTCAGGTGAACTGGCCAGCCACAGTAAGCTTGAAAATGTGACTGTGGCAAAACTTGGAGCAACTGACTGGAGTAACTATGACTCTCTTAAGGTAGCCAAATGCCTCGTCAACAGGCGAAAAAAATGGGCAAACTCGAGACGCTACCGGCAGGAGTACTGTGAAAGTCTATATATTGACAGATAATTGCGTATCGCTTCAGGTGAGCTGCTAGAGGAAGCTTGAAAATGTGACTGTGGTAAAACGGGGAACAAATGACTGGCGTAACTGTGACTCTCTTAAGGTACCCAAATGCCTCGCCAACAGGCGAAACACAGCGGCAAACTCGACAAGCTCCCGGCAGGAGTACCGTGAAAGTCTTTATGTCGACAGATAATGGCGTATCGCTTCAGGTGAACTGGCCAGCCAGAGTAAGTTTGAAAATGTGACTGTGGCAAAACGGGGAGCAACTGACTGGGGTAACTATGACTCTCTTAAGGTAGCCAAATGCCTCGTCAACAGGCGAAATACATCGGCAAACTCGAGAAGCTACCGGCAGGAGTACTGTGAAAGTCTTTATGTGGACAGATAATGGCGTATCGCTTCAGGTGAACTGGCCAGCCACAGTAAGCTTGAAAATGTGACTGTGGCAAAACTTGGAGCAACTGACTGGAGTAACTATGACTCTCTTAAGGTAGCCAAATGCCTCGTCAACAGGCGAAAAAAATGGGCAAACTCGAGACGCTACCGGCAGGAGTACTGTGAAAGTCTATATATTGACAGATAATTGCGTATCGCTTCAGGTGAGCTGCTAGAGGAAGCTTGAAAATGTGACTGTGGTAAAACGGGGAACAAATGACTGGCGTAACTGTGACTCTCTTAGGTACCCAAATGCCTCGCCAACAGGCGAAACACAGCGGCAAACTCGACAAGCTCCCGGCAGGAGTACCGTGAAAGTCTTTATGTCGACAGATAATGGCGTATCGCTTCAGGTGAACTGGCCAGCCAGAGTAAGTTTGAAAATGTGACTGTGGCAAAACGGGGAGCAACTGACTGGGGTAACTATGACTCTCTTAAGGTAGCCAAATGCCTCGTCAACAGGCGAAATACATCGGCAAACTCGAGAAGCTACCGGCAGGAGTACTGTGAAAGTCTTTATGTGGACAGATAATGGCGTATCGCTTCAGGTGAACTGGCCAGCCACAGTAAGCTTGAAAATGTGACTGTGGCAAAACTTGGAGCAACTGACTGGAGTAACTATGACTCTCTTAAGGTAGCCAAATGCCTCGTCAACAGGCGAAAAAAATGGGCAAACTCGAGACGCTACCGGCAGGAGTACTGTGAAAGTCTATATATTGACAGATAATTGCGTATCGCTTCAGGTGAGCTGCTAGAGGAAGCTTGAAAATGTGACTGTGGTAAAACGGGGAACAAATGACTGGCGTAACTGTGACTCTCTTAAGGTACCCAAAATGCCTCGCCAACAGGCGAAACACAGCGGCAAACTCGACAAGCTCCCGGCAGGAGTACCGTGAAAGTCTTTATGTCGACAGATAATGGCGTATCGCTTCAGGTGAACTGGCCAGCCAGAGTAAGTTCGAAAATGTGACTGTGGTAAAACGGGGAACAAATGACTGGCGTAACTGTGACTCTCTTAAGGTACCCAAATGCCTCGCCAACAGGCGAAACACAGCGGCAAACTCGACAAGCTCCCGGCAGGAGTACCGTGAAAGTCTTTATGTCGACAGATAATGGCGTATCGCTTCAGGTGAACTGGCCAGCCAGAGTAAGTTTGAAAATGTGACTGTGGCAAAACGGGGAGCAACTGACTGGGGTAACTATGACTCTCTTAGGTAGCCAAATGCCTCGTCAACAGGCGAAATACATCGGCAAACTCGAGAAGCTACCGGCAGGAGTACTGTGAAAGTCTTTATGTGGACAGATAATGGCGTATCGCTTCAGGTGAACTGGCCAGCCACAGTAAGCTTGAAAATGTGACTGTGGCAAAACTTGGAGCAACTGACTGGAGTAACTATGACTCTCTTAAGGTAGCCAAATGCCTCGTCAACAGGCGAAAAAAATGGGCAAACTCGAGACGCTACCGGCAGGAGTACTGTGAAAGTCTATATATTGACAGATAATTGCGTATCGCTTCAGGTGAGCTGCTAGAGGAAGCTTGAAAATGTGACTGTGGTAAAACGGGGAACAAATGACTGGCGTAACTGTGACTCTCTTAAGGTACCCAAATGCCTCGCCAACAGGCGAAACACAGCGGCAAACTCGACAAGCTCCCGGCAGGAGTACCGTGAAAGTCTTTATGTCGACAGATAATGGCGTATCGCTTCAGGTGAACTGGCCAGCCAGAGTAAGTTCGAAAATGTGACTGTGGTAAAACGGGGAACAAATGACTGGCGTAACTGTGACTCTCTTAAGGTACCCAAATGCCTCGCCAACAGGCGAAACACAGCGGCAAACTCGACAAGCTCCCGGCAGGAGTACCGTGAAAGTCTTTATGTCGACAGATAATGGCGTAGCGCTTCAGGTGAACTGGCCAGCCAGAGTAAGTTTGAAAATGTGACTGTGGCAAAACGGGGAGCAACTGACTGGGGTAACTATGACTCTCTTAAGGTAGCCAAATGCCTCGTTAACAGGCGAAATACATCGGCAAACTCGAGAAGCTACCGGCAGGAGTACTGTGAAAGTCTTTATGTCGACAGATAATGGCGTATCGCTTCAGGTGAACTGTCCAGCCACAGTATGCTTGAAAATGTGACTGTGGCAAAACTTGGAGCAACTGACTGGAGTAACTATGACTCTCTTAAGGTAGCCAAATGCCTCGTCAACAGGCGAAATACATCGGCAAACTCGAGACGCTACCGGCAGGAGTACTGTGAAAGTCTATATATTGACAGATAATTGCGTATCGCTTCAGGTGAGCTGCTAGAGGAAGCTTGAAAATGTGACTGTGGTAAAACGGGGAACAAATGACTGGCGTAACTGTGACTCTCTTAAGGTACCCAAATGCCTCGCCAACAGGCGAAACACAGCGGCAAACTCGACAAGCTCCCGGCAGGAGTACCGTGAAAGTCTTTATGTCGACAGATAATGGCGTAGCGCTTCAGGTGAACTGGCCAGCCAGAGTAAGTTTGAAAATGTGACTGTGGCAAAACGGGGAGCAACTGACTGGGGTAACTATGACTCTCTTAAGGTAGCCAAATGCCTCGTCAACAGGCGAAATACATCGGCAAACTCGAGAAGCTACCGGCAGGAGTACTGTGAAAGTCTTTATGTCGACAGATAATGGCGTATCGCTTCAGGTGAACTGGCCAGCCACAGTAAGCTTGAAAATGTGACTGTGGCAAAACTTGGAGCAACTGACTGGAGTAACTATGACTCTCTTAAGGTAGCCAAATGCCTCGTCAACAGGCGAAAAAAATGGGCAAACTCGAGACGCTACCGGCAGGAGTACTGTGAAAGTCTATATATTGACAGATAATTGCGTATCGCTTCAGGTGAGCTGCTAGAGGAAGCTTGAAAATGTGACTGTGGTAAAACGGGGAACAAATGACTGGCGTAACTGTGACTCTCTTAAGGTACCCAAATGCCTCGCCAACAGGCGAAACACAGCGGCAAACTCGACAAGCTCCCGGCAGGAGTACCGTGAAAGTCTTTATGTCGACAGATAATGGCGTATCGCTTCAGGTGAACTGTCCAGCCACAGTATGCTTGAAAATGTGACTGTGGCAAAACTTGGAGCAACTGACTGGAGTAACTATGACTCTCTTAGGGTAGCCAAATGCCTCGTCAACAGGCGAAATACATCGGCAAACTCGAGACGCTACCGGCAGGAGTACTGTGAAAGTCTATATATTGACAGATAATTGCGTATCGCTTCAGGTGAGCTGCTAGAGGAAGCTTGAAAATGTGACTGTGGTAAAACGGGGAACAAATGACTGGCGTAACTGTGACTCTCTTAAGGTACCCAAATGCCTCGCCAACAGGCGAAACACAGCGGCAAACTCGACAAGCTCCCGGCAGGAGTACCGTGAAAGTCTTTATGTCGACAGATAATGGCGTAGCGCTTCAGGTGAACTGGCCAGCCAGAGTAAGTTTGAAAATGTGACTGTGGCAAAACGGGGAGCAACTGACTGGGGTAACTATGACTCTCTTAAGGTAGCCAAATGCCTCGTCAACAGGCGAAATACATCGGCAAACTCGAGAAGCTACCGGCAGGAGTACTGTGAAAGTCTTTATGTCGACAGATAATGGCGTATCGCTTCAGGTGAACTGGCCAGCCACAGTAAGCTTGAAAATGTGACTGTGGCAAAACTTGGAGCAACTGACTGGAGTAACTATGACTCTCTTAAGGTAGCCAAATGCCTCGTCAACAGGCGAAAAAAATGGGCAAACTCGAGACGCTACCGGCAGGAGTACTGTGAAAGTCTATATATTGACAGATAATTGCGTATCGCTTCAGGTGAGCTGCTAGAGGAAGCTTGAAAATGTGACTGTGGTAAAACGGGGAACAAATGACTGGCGTAACTGTGACTCTCTTAAGGTACCCAAATGCCTCGCCAACAGGCGAAACACAGCGGCAAACTCGACAAGCTCCCGGCAGGAGTACCGTGAAAGTCTTTATGTCGACAGATAATGGCGTATCGCTTCAGGTGAACTGTCCAGCCACAGTATGCTTGAAAATGTGACTGTGGCAAAACTTGGAGCAACTGACTGGAGTAACTATGACTCTCTTAAGGTAGCCAAATGCCTCGTCAACAGGCGAAATACATCGGCAAACTCGAGACGCTACCGGCAGGAGTACTGTGAAAGTCTATATATTGACAGATAATTGCGTATCGCTTCAGGTGAGCTGCTAGAGGAAGCTTGAAAATGTGACTGTGGTAAAACGGGGAACAAATGACTGGCGTAACTGTGACTCTCTTAAGGTACCCAAATGCCTCGCCAACAGGCGAAACACAGCGGCAAACTCGACAAGCTCCCGGCAGGAGTACCGTGAAAGTCTTTATGTCGACAGATAATGGCGTAGCGCTTCAGGTGAACTGGCCAGCCAGAGTAAGTTTGAAAATGTGACTGTGGCAAAACGGGGAGCAACTGACTGGGGTAACTATGACTCTCTTAAGGTAGCCAAATGCCTCGTCAACAGGCGAAATACATCGGCAAACTCGAGAAGCTACCGGCAGGAGTACTGCGAAAGTCTTTATGTCGACAGATAATGGCGTATCGCTTCAGGTGAACTGGCCAGCCACAGTAAGCTTGAAAATGTGACTGTGGCAAAACTTGGAGCAACTGACTGGAGTAACTATGACTCTCTTAAGGTAGCCAAATGCCTCGTCAACAGGCGAAAAAAATGGGCAAACTCGAGACGCTACCGGCAGGAGTACTGTGAAAGTCTATATATTGACAGATAATTGCGTATCGCTTCAGGTGAGCTGCTAGAGGAAGCTTGAAAATGTGACTGTGGTAAAACGGGGAACAAATGACTGGCGTAACTGTGACTCTCTTAAGGTACCCAAATGCCTCGCCAACAGGCGAAACACAGCGGCAAACTCGACAAGCTCCCGGCAGGAGTACCGTGAAAGTCTTTATGTCGACAGATAATGGCGTATCGCTTCAGGTGAACTGGCCAGCCAGAGTAAGTTTGAAAATGTGACTGTGGTAAAACGGGGAACAAATGACTGGCGTAACTGTGACTCTCTTAAGGTACCCAAATGCCTCGCCAACAGGCGAAACACAGCGGCAAACTCGACAAGCTCCCGGCAGGAGTACCGTGAAAGTCTTTATGTCGACAGATAATGGCGTATCGCTTCAGGTGAACTGGCCAGCCAGAGTAAGTTTGAAAATGTGACTGTGGCAAAACGGGGAGCAACTGACTGGGGTAACTATGACTCTCTTAAGGTAGCCAAATGCCTCGTCAACAGGCGAAATACATCGGCAAACTCGAGAAGCTACCGGCAGGAGTACTGTGAAAGTCTTTATGTCGACAGATAATGGCGTATCGCTTCAGGTGAACTGGCCAGCCACAGTAAGCTTGAAAATGTGACTGTGGCAAAACTTGGAGCAACTGACTGGAGTAACTATGACTCTCTTAAGGTAGCCAAATGCCTCGTCAACAGGCGAAAAAAATGGGCAAACTCGAGACGCTACCGGCAGGAGTACTGTGAAAGTCTATATATTGACAGATAATTGCGTATCGCTTCAGGTGAGCTGCAAGAGGAAGCTTGAAAATGTGACTGTGGTAAAACGGGGAACAAATGACTGGCGTAACTGTGACTCTCTTAAGGTACCCAAATGCCTCGCCAACAGGCGAAACACAGCGGCAAACTCGACAAGCTCCCGGCAGGAGTACCGTGAAAGTCTTTATGTCGACAGATAATGGCGTAACGCTTCAGGTGAACTGGCCAGCCAGAGTAAGTTTGAAAATGTGACTGTGGCAAAACGGGGAGCAACTGACTGGGGTAACTATGACTCTCTTAAGGTAGCCAAATGCCTCGTCAACAGGCGAAATACATCGGCAAACTCGAGAAGCTACCGGCAGGAGTACTGTGAAAGTCTTTATGTCGACAGATAATGGCGTATCGCTTCAGGTGAACTGGCCAGCCACAGTAAGCTTGAAAATGTGACTGTGGCAAAACTTGGAGCAACTGACTGGAGTAACTATGACTCTCTTAAGGTAGCCAAATGCCTCGTCAACAGGCGAAAAAAATGGGCAAACTCGAGACGCTACCGGCAGGAGTACTGTGAAAGTCTATATATTGACAGATAATTGCGTATCGCTTCAGGTGAGCTGCTAGAGGAAGCTTGAAAATGTGACTGTGGTAAAACGGGGAACAAATGACTGGCGTAACTGTGACTCTCTTAAGGTACCCAAATGCCTCGCCAACAGGCGAAACACAGCGGCAAACTCGACAAGCTCCCGGCAGGAGTACCGTGAAAGTCTTTATGTCGACAGATAATGGCGTATCGCTTCAGGTGAACTGGCCAGCCAGAGTAAGTTTGAAAATGTGACTGTGGCAAAACGGGGAGCAACTGACTGGGGTAACTATGACTCTCTTAAGGTAGCCAAATGCCTCGTCAACAGGCGAAATACATCGGCAAACTCGAGAAGCTACCGGCAGGAGTACTGTGAAAGTCTTTATGTGGACAGATAATGGCGTATCGCTTCAGGTGAACTGGCCAGCCACAGTAAGCTTGAAAATGTGACTGTGGCAAAACTTGGAGCAACTGACTGGAGTAACTATGACTCTCTTAAGGTAGCCAAATGCCTCGTCAACAGGCGAAAAAAATGGGCAAACTCGAGACGCTACCGGCAGGAGTACTGTGAAAGTCTATATATTGACAGATAATTGCGTATCGCTTCAGGTGAGCTGCTAGAGGAAGCTTGAAAATGTGACTGTGGTAAAACGGGGAACAAATGACTGGCGTAACTGTGACTCTCTTAAGGTACCCAAATGCCTCGCCAACAGGCGAAACACAGCGGCAAACTCGACAAGCTCCCGGCAGGAGTACCGTGAAAGTCTTTATGTCGACAGATAATGGCGTATCGCTTCAGGTGAACTGGCCAGCCAGAGTAAGTTCGAAAATGTGACTGTGGTAAAACGGGGAACAAATGACTGGCGTAACTGTGACTCTCTTAAGGTACCCAAATGCCTCGCCAACAGGCGAAACACAGCGGCAAACTCGACAAGCTCCCGGCAGGAGTACCGTGAAAGTCTTTATGTCGACAGATAATGGCGTAGCGCTTCAGGTGAACTGGCCAGCCAGAGTAAGTTTGAAAATGTGACTGTGGCAAAACGGGGAGCAACTGACTGGGGTAACTATGACTCTCTTAAGGTAGCCAAATGCCTCGTTAACAGGCGAAATACATCGGCAAACTCGAGAAGCTACCGGCAGGAGTACTGTGAAAGTCTTTATGTCGACAGATAATGGCGTATCGCTTCAGGTGAACTGTCCAGCCACAGTATGCTTGAAAATGTGACTGTGGCAAAACTTGGAGCAACTGACTGGAGTAACTATGACTCTCTTAAGGTAGCCAAATGCCTCGTCAACAGGCGAAATACATCGGCAAACTCGAGACGCTACCGGCAGGAGTACTGTGAAAGTCTATATATTGACAGATAATTGCGTATCGCTTCAGGTGAGCTGCTAGAGGAAGCTTGAAAATGTGACTGTGGTAAAACGGGGAACAAATGACTGGCGTAACTGTGACTCTCTTAAGGTACCCAAATGCCTCGCCAACAGGCGAAACACAGCGGCAAACTCGACAAGCTCCCGGCAGGAGTACCGTGAAAGTCTTTATGTCGACAGATAATGGCGTAGCGCTTCAGGTGAACTGGCCAGCCAGAGTAAGTTTGAAAATGTGACTGTGGCAAAACGGGGAGCAACTGACTGGGGTAACTATGACTCTCTTAAGGTAGCCAAATGCCTCGTCAACAGGCGAAATACATCGGCAAACTCGAGAAGCTACCGGCAGGAGTACTGTGAAAGTCTTTATGTCGACAGATAATGGCGTATCGCTTCAGGTGAACTGGCCAGCCACAGTAAGCTTGAAAATGTGACTGTGGCAAAACTTGGAGCAACTGACTGGAGTAACTATGACTCTCTTAAGGTAGCCAAATGCCTCGTCAACAGGCGAAAAAAATGGGCAAACTCGAGACGCTACCGGCAGGAGTACTGTGAAAGTCTATATATTGACAGATAATTGCGTATCGCTTCAGGTGAGCTGCTAGAGGAAGCTTGAAAATGTGACTGTGGTAAAACGGGGAACAAATGACTGGCGTAACTGTGACTCTCTTAACGTACCCAAATGCCTCGCCAACAGGCGAAACACAGCGGCAAACTCGACAAGCTCCCGGCAGGAGTACCGTGAAAGTCTTTATGTCGACAGATAATGGCGTATCGCTTCAGGTGAACTGGCCAGCCAGAGTAAGTTTGAAAATGTGACTGTGGTAAAACGGGGAACAAATGACTGGCGTAACTGTGACTCTCTTAAGGTACCCAAATGCCTCGCCAACAGGCGAAACACAGCGGCAAACTCGACAAGCTCCCGGCAGGAGTACCGTGAAAGTCTTTATGTCGACAGATAATGGCGTATCGCTTCAGGTGAACTGGCCAGCCAGAGTAAGTTTGAAAATGTGACTGTGGCAAAACGGGGAGCAACTGACTGGGGTAACTATGACTCTCTTAAGGTAGCCAAATGCCTCGTCAACAGGCGAAATACATCGGCAAACTCGAGAAGCTACCGGCAGGAGTACTGTGAAAGTCTTTATGTCGACAGATAATGGCGTATCGCTTCAGGTGAACTGGCCAGCCACAGTAAGCTTGAAAATGTGACTGTGGCAAAACTTGGAGGAACTGACTGGAGTAACTATGACTCTCTTAAGGTAGCCAAATGCCTCGTCAACAGGCGAAAAAAATGGGCAAACTCGAGACGCTACCGGCAGGAGTACTGTGAAAGTCTATATATTGACAGATAATTGCGTATCGCTTCAGGTGAGCTGCTAGAGGAAGCTTGAAAATGTGACTGTGGTAAAACGGGGAACAAATGACTGGCGTAACTGTGACTCTCTTAAGGTACCCAAATGCCTCGCCAACAGGCGAAACACAGCGGCAAACTCGACAAGCTCCCGGCAGGAGTACCGTGAAAGTCTTTATGTCGACAGATAATGGCGTATCGCTTCAGGTGAACTGGCCAGCCAGAGTAAGTTTGAAAATGTGACTGTGGCAAAACGGGGAGCAACTGACTGGGGTAACTATGACTCTCTTAAGGTAGCCAAATGCCTCGTCAACAGGCGAAATACATCGGCAAACTCGAGAAGCTACCGGCAGGAGTACTGTGAAAGTCTTTATGTGGACAGATAATGGCGTATCGCTTCAGGTGAACTGGCCAGCCACAGTAAGCTTGAAAATGTGACTGTGGCAAAACTTGGAGCAACTGACTGGAGTAACTATGACTCTCTTAAGGTAGCCAAATGCCTCGTCAACAGGCGAAAAAAATGGGCAAACTCGAGACGCTACCGGCAGGAGTACTGTGAAAGTCTATATATTGACAGATAATTGCGTATCGCTTCAGGTGAGCTGCTAGAGGAAGCTTGAAAATGTGACTGTGGTAAAACGGGGAACAAATGACTGGCGTAACTGTGACTCTCTTAAGGTACCCAAATGCCTCGCCAACAGGCGAAACACAGCGGCAAACTCGACAAGCTCCCGGCAGGAGTACCGTGAAAGTCTTTATGTCGACAGATAATGGCGTATCGCTTCAGGTGAACTGGCCAGCCAGAGTAAGTTCGAAAATGTGACTGTGGTAAAACGGGGAACAAATGACTGGCGTAACTGTGACTCTCTTAAGGTACCCAAATGCCTCGCCAACAGGCGAAACACAGCGGCAAACTCGACAAGCTCCCGGCAGGAGTACCGTGAAAGTCTTTATGTCGACAGATAATGGCGTAGCGCTTCAGGTGAACTGGCCAGCCAGAGTAAGTTTGAAAATGTGACTGTGGCAAAACGGGGAGCAACTGACTGGGGTAACTATGACTCTCTTAAGGTAGCCAAATGCCTCGTTAACAGGCGAAATACATCGGCAAACTCGAGAAGCTACCGGCAGGAGTACTGTGAAAGTCTTTATGTCGACAGATAATGGCGTATCGCTTCAGGTGAACTGTCCAGCCACAGTATGCTTGAAAATGTGACTGTGGCAAAACTTGGAGCAACTGACTGGAGTAACTATGACTCTCTTAAGGTAGCCAAATGCCTCGTCAACAGGCGAAATACATCGGCAAACTCGAGAAGCTACCGGCAGGAGTACTGTGAAAGTCTATATATTGACAGATAATTGCGTATCGCTTCAGGTGAGCTGCTAGAGGAAGCTTGAAAATGTGACTGTGGTAAAACGGGGAACAAATGACTGGCGTAACTGTGACTCTCTTAAGGTACCCAAATGCCTCGCCAACAGGCGAAACACAGCGGCAAACTCGACAAGCTCCCGGCAGGAGTACCGTGAAAGTCTTTATGTCGACAGATAATGGCGTAGCGCTTCAGGTGAACTGGCCAGCCAGAGTAAGTTTGAAAATGTGACTGTGGCAAAACGGGGAGCAACTGACTGGGGTAACTATGACTCTCTTAAGGTAGCCAAATGCCTCGTCAACAGGCGAAATACATCGGCAAACTCGAGAAGCTACCGGCAGGAGTACTGTGAAAGTCTTTATGTCGACAGATAATGGCGTATCGCTTCAGGTGAACTGGCCAGCCACAGTAAGCTTGAAAATGTGACTGTGGCAAAACTTGGAGCAACTGACTGGAGTAACTATGACTCTCTTAAGGTAGCCAAATGCCTCGTCAACAGGCGAAAAAAATGGGCAAACTCGAGACGCTACCGGCAGGAGTACTGTGAAAGTCTATATATTGACAGATAATTGCGTATCGCTTCAGGTGAGCTGCTAGAGGAAGCTTGAAAATGTGACTGTGGTAAAACGGGGAACAAATGACTGGCGTAACTGTGACTCTCTTAACGTACCCAAATGCCTCGCCAACAGGCGAAACACAGCGGCAAACTCGACAAGCTCCCGGCAGGAGTACCGTGAAAGTCTTTATGTCGACAGATAATGGCGTATCGCTTCAGGTGAACTGGCCAGCCAGAGTAAGTTTGAAAATGTGACTGTGGTAAAACGGGGAACAAATGACTGGCGTAACTGTGACTCTCTTAAGGTACCCAAATGCCTCGCCAACAGGCGAAACACAGCGGCAAACTCGACAAGCTCCCGGCAGGAGTACCGTGAAAGTCTTTATGTCGACAGATAATGGCGTATCGCTTCAGGTGAACTGGCCAGCCAGAGTAAGTTTGAAAATGTGACTGTGGCAAAACGGGGAGCAACTGACTGGGGTAACTATGACTCTCTTAAGGTAGCCAAATGCCTCGTCAACAGGCGAAATACATCGGCAAACTCGAGAAGCTACCGGCAGGAGTACTGTGAAAGTCTTTATGTCGACAGATAATGGCGTATCGCTTCAGGTGAACTGGCCAGCCACAGTAAGCTTGAAAATGTGACTGTGGCAAAACTTGGAGCAACTGACTGGAGTAACTATGACTCTCTTAAGGTAGCCAAATGCCTCGTCAACAGGCGAAAAAAATGGGCAAACTCGAGACGCTACCGGCAGGAGTACTGTGAAAGTCTATATATTGACAGATAATTGCGTATCGCTTCAGGTGAGCTGCAAGAGGAAGCTTGAAAATGTGACTGTGGTAAAACGGGGAACAAATGACTGGCGTAACTGTGACTCTCTTAAGGTACCCAAATGCCTCGCCAACAGGCGAAACACAGCGGCAAACTCGACAAGCTCCCGGCAGGAGTACCGTGAAAGTCTTTATGTCGACAGATAATGGCGTAACGCTTCAGGTGAACTGGCCAGCCAGAGTAAGTTTGAAAATGTGACTGTGGCAAAACGGGGAGCAACTGACTGGGGTAACTATGACTCTCTTAAGGTAGCCAAATGCCTCGTCAACAGGCGAAATACATCGGCAAACTCGAGAAGCTACCGGCAGGAGTACTGTGAAAGTCTTTATGTGGACAGATAATGGCGTATCGCTTCAGGTGAACTGGCCAGCCACAGTAAGCTTGAAAATGTGACTGTGGCAAAACTTGGAGCAACTGACTGGAGTAACTATGACTCTCTTAAGGTAGCCAAATGCCTCGTCAACAGGCGAAAAAAATGGGCAAACTCGAGACGCTACCGGCAGGAGTACTGTGAAAGTCTATATATTGACAGATAATTGCGTATCGCTTCAGGTGAGCTGCTAGAGGAAGCTTGAAAATGTGACTGTGGTAAAACGGGGAACAAATGACTGGCGTAACTGTGACTCTCTTAAGGTACCCAAATGCCTCGCCAACAGGCGAAACACAGCGGCAAACTCGACAAGCTCCCGGCAGGAGTACCGTGAAAGTCTTTATGTCGACAGATAATGGCGTATCGCTTCAGGTGAACTGGCCAGCCAGAGTAAGTTCGAAAATGTGACTGTGGTAAAACGGGGAACAAATGACTGGCGTAACTGTGACTCTCTTAAGGTACCCAAATGCCTCGCCAACAGGCGAAACACAGCGGCAAACTCGACAAGCTCCCGGCAGGAGTACCGTGAAAGTCTTTATGTCGACAGATAATGGCGTAGCGCTTCAGGTGAACTGGCCAGCCAGAGTAAGTTTGAAAATGTGACTGTGGCAAAACGGGGAGCAACTGACTGGGGTAACTATGACTCTCTTAAGGTAGCCAAATGCCTCGTTAACAGGCGAAATACATCGGCAAACTCGAGAAGCTACCGGCAGGAGTACTGTGAAAGTCTTTATGTCGACAGATAATGGCGTATCGCTTCAGGTGAACTGTCCAGCCACAGTATGCTTGAAAATGTGACTGTGGCAAAACTTGGAGCAACTGACTGGAGTAACTATGACTCTCTTAAGGTAGCCAAATGCCTCGTCAACAGGCGAAATACATCGGCAAACTCGAGACGCTACCGGCAGGAGTACTGTGAAAGTCTATATATTGACAGATAATTGCGTATCGCTTCAGGTGAGCTGCTAGAGGAAGCTTGAAAATGTGACTGTGGTAAAACGGGGAACAAATGACTGGCGTAACTGTGACTCTCTTAAGGTACCCAAATGCCTCGCCAACAGGCGAAACACAGCGGCAAACTCGACAAGCTCCCGGCAGGAGTACCGTGAAAGTCTTTATGTCGACAGATAATGGCGTAGCGCTTCAGGTGAACTGGCCAGCCAGAGTAAGTTTGAAAATGTGACTGTGGCAAAACGGGGAGCAACTGACTGGGGTAACTATGACTCTCTTAAGGTAGCCAAATGCCTCGTCAACAGGCGAAATACATCGGCAAACTCGAGAAGCTACCGGCAGGAGTACTGTGAAAGTCTTTATGTCGACAGATAATGGCGTATCGCTTCAGGTGAACTGGCCAGCCACAGTAAGCTTGAAAATGTGACTGTGGCAAAACTTGGAGCAACTGACTGGAGTAACTATGACTCTCTTAAGGTAGCCAAATGCCTCGTCAACAGGCGAAAAAAATGGGCAAACTCGAGACGCTACCGGCAGGAGTACTGTGAAAGTCTATATATTGACAGATAATTGCGTATCGCTTCAGGTGAGCTGCTAGAGGAAGCTTGAAAATGTGACTGTGGTAAAACGGGGAACAAATGACTGGCGTAACTGTGACTCTCTTAACGTACCCAAATGCCTCGCCAACAGGCGAAACACAGCGGCAAACTCGACAAGCTCCCGGCAGGAGTACCGTGAAAGTCTTTATGTCGACAGATAATGGCGTATCGCTTCAGGTGAACTGGCCAGCCAGAGTAAGTTTGAAAATGTGACTGTGGTAAAACGGGGAACAAATGACTGGCGTAACTGTGACTCTCTTAAGGTACCCAAATGCCTCGCCAACAGGCGAAACACAGCGGCAAACTCGACAAGCTCCCGGCAGGAGTACCGTGAAAGTCTTTATGTCGACAGATAATGGCGTATCGCTTCAGGTGAACTGGCCAGCCAGAGTAAGTTTGAAAATGTGACTGTGGCAAAACGGGGAGCAACTGACTGGGGTAACTATGACTCTCTTAAGGTAGCCAAATGCCTCGTCAACAGGCGAAATACATCGGCAAACTCGAGAAGCTACCGGCAGGAGTACTGTGAAAGTCTTTATGTCGACAGATAATGGCGTATCGCTTCAGGTGAACTGGCCAGCCACAGTAAGCTTGAAAATGTGACTGTGGCAAAACTTGGAGCAACTGACTGGAGTAACTATGACTCTCTTAAGGTAGCCAAATGCCTCGTCAACAGGCGAAAAAAATGGGCAAACTCGAGACGCTACCGGCAGGAGTACTGTGAAAGTCTATATATTGACAGATAATTGCGTATCGCTTCAGGTGAGCTGCAAGAGGAAGCTTGAAAATGTGACTGTGGTAAAACGGGGAACAAATGACTGGCGTAACTGTGACTCTCTTAAGGTACCCAAATGCCTCGCCAACAGGCGAAACACAGCGGCAAACTCGACAAGCTCCCGGCAGGAGTACCGTGAAAGTCTTTATGTCGACAGATAATGGCGTAACGCTTCAGGTGAACTGGCCAGCCAGAGTAAGTTTGAAAATGTGACTGTGGCAAAACGGGGAGCAACTGACTGGGGTAACTATGACTCTCTTAAGGTAGCCAAATGCCTCGTCAACAGGCGAAATACATCGGCAAACTCGAGAAGCTACCGGCAGGAGTACTGTGAAAGTCTTTATGTGGACAGATAATGGCGTATCGCTTCAGGTGAACTGGCCAGCCACAGTAAGCTTGAAAATGTGACTGTGGCAAAACTTGGAGCAACTGACTGGAGTAACTATGACTCTCTTAAGGTAGCCAAATGCCTCGTCAACAGGCGAAAAAAATGGGCAAACTCGAGACGCTACCGGCAGGAGTACTGTGAAAGTCTATATATTGACAGATAATTGCGTATCGCTTCAGGTGAGCTGCTAGAGGAAGCTTGAAAATGTGACTGTGGTAAAACGGGGAACAAATGACTGGCGTAACTGTGACTCTCTTAAGGTACCCAAATGCCTCGCCAACAGGCGAAACACAGCGGCAAACTCGACAAGCTCCCGGCAGGAGTACCGTGAAAGTCTTTATGTCGACAGATAATGGCGTATCGCTTCAGGTGAACTGGCCAGCCAGAGTAAGTTCGAAAATGTGACTGTGGTAAAACGGGGAACAAATGACTGGCGTAACTGTGACTCTCTTAAGGTACCCAAATGCCTCGCCAACAGGCGAAACACAGCGGCAAACTCGACAAGCTCCCGGCAGGAGTACCGTGAAAGTCTTTATGTCGACAGATAATGGCGTAGCGCTTCAGGTGAACTGGCCAGCCAGAGTAAGTTTGAAAATGTGACTGTGGCAAAACGGGGAGCAACTGACTGGGGTAACTATGACTCTCTTAAGGTAGCCAAATGCCTCGTTAACAGGCGAAATACATCGGCAAACTCGAGAAGCTACCGGCAGGAGTACTGTGAAAGTCTTTATGTCGACAGATAATGGCGTATCGCTTCAGGTGAACTGTCCAGCCACAGTATGCTTGAAAATGTGACTGTGGCAAAACTTGGAGCAACTGACTGGAGTAACTATGACTCTCTTAAGGTAGCCAAATGCCTCGTCAACAGGCGAAATACATCGGCAAACTCGAGACGCTACCGGCAGGAGTACTGTGAAAGTCTATATATTGACAGATAATTGCGTATCGCTTCAGGTGAGCTGCTAGAGGAAGCTTGAAAATGTGACTGTGGTAAAACGGGGAACAAATGACTGGCGTAACTGTGACTCTCTTAAGGTACCCAAATGCCTCGCCAACAGGCGAAACACAGCGGCAAACTCGACAAGCTCCCGGCAGGAGTACCGTGAAAGTCTTTATGTCGACAGATAATGGCGTAGCGCTTCAGGTGAACTGGCCAGCCAGAGTAAGTTTGAAAATGTGACTGTGGCAAAACGGGGAGCAACTGACTGGGGTAACTATGACTCTCTTAAGGTAGCCAAATGCCTCGTCAACAGGCGAAATACATCGGCAAACTCGAGAAGCTACCGGCAGGAGTACTGTGAAAGTCTTTATGTCGACAGATAATGGCGTATCGCTTCAGGTGAACTGGCCAGCCACAGTAAGCTTGAAAATGTGACTGTGGCAAAACTTGGAGCAACTGACTGGAGTAACTATGACTCTCTTAAGGTAGCCAAATGCCTCGTCAACAGGCGAAAAAAATGGGCAAACTCGAGACGCTACCGGCAGGAGTACTGTGAAAGTCTATATATTGACAGATAATTGCGTATCGCTTCAGGTGAGCTGCTAGAGGAAGCTTGAAAATGTGACTGTGGTAAAACGGGGAACAAATGACTGGCGTAACTGTGACTCTCTTAAGGTACCCAAATGCCTCGCCAACAGGCGAAACACAGCGGCAAACTCGACAAGCTCCCGGCAGGAGTACCGTGAAAGTCTTTATGTCGACAGATAATGGCGTATCGCTTCAGGTGAACTGGCCAGCCAGAGTAAGTTTGAAAATGTGACTGTGGTAAAACGGGGAACAAATGACTGGCGTAACTGTGACTCTCTTAAGGTACCCAAATGCCTCGCCAACAGGCGAAACACAGCGGCAAACTCGACAAGCTCCCGGCAGGAGTACCGTGAAAGTCTTTATGTCGACAGATAATGGCGTATCGCTTCAGGTGAACTGGCCAGCCAGAGTAAGTTTGAAAATGTGACTGTGGCAAAACGGGGAGCAACTGACTGGGGTAACTATGACTCTCTTAAGGTAGCCAAATGCCTCGTCAACAGGCGAAATACATCGGCAAACTCGAGAAGCTACCGGCAGGAGTACTGTGAAAGTCTTTATGTCGACAGATAATGGCGTATCGCTTCAGGTGAACTGGCCAGCCACAGTAAGCTTGAAAATGTGACTGTGGCAAAACTTGGAGCAACTGACTGGAGTAACTATGACTCTCTTAAGGTAGCCAAATGCCTCGTCAACAGGCGAAAAAAATGGGCAAACTCGAGACGCTACCGGCAGGAGTACTGTGAAAGTCTATATATTGACAGATAATTGCGTATCGCTTCAGGTGAGCTGCAAGAGGAAGCTTGAAAATGTGACTGTGGTAAAACGGGGAACAAATGACTGGCGTAACTGTGACTCTCTTAAGGTACCCAAATGCCTCGCCAACAGGCGAAACACAGCGGCAAACTCGACAAGCTCCCGGCAGGAGTACCGTGAAAGTCTTTATGTCGACAGATAATGGCGTAACGCTTCAGGTGAACTGGCCAGCCAGAGTAAGTTTGAAAATGTGACTGTGGCAAAACGGGGAGCAACTGACTGGGGTAACTATGACTCTCTTAAGGTAGCCAAATGCCTCGTCAACAGGCGAAATACATCGGCAAACTCGAGAAGCTACCGGCAGGAGTACTGTGAAAGTCTTTATGTCGACAGATAATGGCGTATCGCTTCAGGTGAACTGGCCAGCCACAGTAAGCTTGAAAATGTGACTGTGGCAAAACTTGGAGCAACTGACTGGAGTAACTATGACTCTCTTAAGGTAGCCAAATGCCTCGTCAACAGGCGAAAAAAATGGGCAAACTCGAGACGCTACCGGCAGGAGTACTGTGAAAGTCTATATATTGACAGATAATTGCGTATCGCTTCAGGTGAGCTGCTAGAGGAAGCTTGAAAATGTGACTGTGGTAAAACGGGGAACAAATGACCGGCGTAACTGTGACTCTCTTAAGGTACCCAAATGCCTCGCCAACAGGCGAAACACAGCGGCAAACTCGACAAGCTCCCGGCAGGAGTACCGTGAAAGTCTTTATGTCGACAGATAATGGCGTATCGCTTCAGGTGAACTGGCCAGCCAGAGTAAGTTTGAAAATGTGACTGTGGCAAAACGGGGAGCAACTGACTGGGGTAACTATGACTCTCTTAAGGTAGCCAAATGCCTCGTCAACAGGCGAAATACATCGGCAAACTCGAGAAGCTACCGGCAGGAGTACTGTGAAAGTCTTTATGTGGACAGATAATGGCGTATCGCTTCAGGTGAACTGGCCAGCCACAGTAAGCTTGAAAATGTGACTGTGGCAAAACTTGGAGCAACTGACTGGAGTAACTATGACTCTCTTAAGGTAGCCAAATGCCTCGTCAACAGGCGAAAAAAATGGGCAAACTCGAGACGCTACCGGCAGGAGTACTGTGAAAGTCTATATATTGACAGATAATTGCGTATCGCTTCAGGTGAGCTGCTAGAGGAAGCTTGAAAATGTGACTGTGGTAAAACGGGGAACAAATGACTGGCGTAACTGTGACTCTCTTAAGGTACCCAAATGCCTCGCCAACAGGCGAAACACAGCGGCAAACTCGACAAGCTCCCGGCAGGAGTACCGTGAAAGTCTTTATGTCGACAGATAATGGCGTATCGCTTCAGGTGAACTGGCCAGCCAGAGTAAGTTCGAAAATGTGACTGTGGTAAAACGGGGAACAAATGACTGGCGTAACTGTTACTCTCTTAAGGTACCCAAATGCCTCGCCAACAGGCGAAACACAGCGGCAAACTCGACAAGCTCCCGGCAGGAGTACCGTGAAAGTCTTTATGTCGACAGATAATGGCGTAGCGCTTCAGGTGAACTGGCCAGCCAGAGTAAGTTTGAAAATGTGACTGTGGCAAAACGGGGAGCAACTGACTGGGGTAACTATGACTCTCTTAAGGTAGCCAAATGCCTCGTCAACAGGCGAAATACATCGGCAAACTCGAGAAGCTACCGGCAGGAGTACTGTGAAAGTCTTTATGTCGACAGATAATGGCGTATCGCTTCAGGTGAACTGGCCAGCCACAGTAAGCTTGAAAATGTGACTGTGGCAAAACTTGGAGCAACTGACTGGAGTAACTATGACTCTCTTAAGGTAGCCAAATGCCTCGTCAACAGGCGAAAAAAATGGGCAAACTCGAGACGCTACCGGCAGGAGTACTGTGAAAGTCTATATATTGACAGATAATTGCGTATCGCTTCAGGTGAGCTGCTAGAGGAAGCTTGAAAATGTGACTGTGGTAAAACGGGGAACAAATGACTGGCGTAACTGTGACTCTCTTAAGGTACCCAAATGCCTCGCCAACAGGCGAAACACAGCGGCAAACTCGACAAGCTCCCGGCAGGAGTACCGTGAAAGTCTTTATGTCGACAGATAATGGCGTATCGCTTCAGGTGAACTGTCCAGCCACAGTATGCTTGAAAATGTGACTGTGGCAAAACTTGGAGCAACTGACTGGAGTAACTATGACTCTCTTAAGGTAGCCAAATGCCTCGTCAACAGGCGAAAAAAATGGGCAAACTCGAGACGCTACCGGCAGGAGTACTGTGAAAGTCTATATATTGACAGATAATTGCGTATCGCTTCAGGTGAGCTGCTAGAGGAAGCTTGAAAATGTGACTGTGGTAAAACGGGGAACAAATGACTGGCGTAACTGTGACTCTCTTAAGGTACCCAAATGCCTCGCCAACAGGCGAAACACAGCGGCAAACTCGACAAGCTCCCGGCAGGAGTACCGTGAAAGTCTTTATGTCGACAGATAATGGCGTAGCGCTTCAGGTGAACTGGCCAGCCAGAGTAAGTTTGAAAATGTGACTGTGGCAAAACGGGGAGCAACTGACTGGGGTAACTATGACTCTCTTAAGGTAGCCAAATGCCTCGTTAACAGGCGAAATACATCGGCAAACTCGAGAAGCTACCGGCAGGAGTACTGTGAAAGTCTTTATGTCGACAGATAATGGCGTATCGCTTCAGGTGAACTGTCCAGCCACAGTATGCTTGAAAATGTGACTGTGGCAAAACTTGGAGCAACTGACTGGAGTAACTATGACTCTCTTAAGGTAGCCAAATGCCTCGTCAACAGGCGAAATACATCGGCAAACTCGAGACGCTACCGGCAGGAGTACTGTGAAAGTCTATATATTGACAGATAATTGCGTATCGCTTCAGGTGAGCTGCTAGAGGAAGCTTGAAAATGTGACTGTGGTAAAACGGGGAACAAATGACTGGCGTAACTGTGACTCTCTTAAGGTACCCAAATGCCTCGCCAACAGGCGAAACACAGCGGCAAACTCGACAAGCTCCCGGCAGGAGTACCGTGAAAGTCTTTATGTCGACAGATAATGGCGTAGCGCTTCAGGTGAACTGGCCAGCCAGAGTAAGTTTGAAAATGTGACTGTGGCAAAACGGGGAGCAACTGACTGGGGTAACTATGACTCTCTTAAGGTAGCCAAATGCCTCGTCAACAGGCGAAATACATCGGCAAACTCGAGAAGCTACCGGCAGGAGTACTGTGAAAGTCTTTATGTCGACAGATAATGGCGTATCGCTTCAGGTGAACTGGCCAGCCACAGTAAGCTTGAAAATGTGACTGTGGCAAAACTTGGAGCAACTGACTGGAGTAACTATGACTCTCTTAAGGTAGCCAAATGCCTCGTCAACAGGCGAAAAAAATGGGCAAACTCGAGACGCTACCGGCAGGAGTACTGTGAAAGTCTATATATTGACAGATAATTGCGTATCGCTTCAGGTGAGCTGCTAGAGGAAGCTTGAAAATGTGACTGTGGTAAAACGGGGAACAAATGACTGGCGTAACTGTGACTCTCTTAAGGTACCCAAATGCCTCGCCAACAGGCGAAACACAGCGGCAAACTCGACAAGCTCCCGGCAGGAGTACCGTGAAAGTCTTTATGTCGACAGATAATGGCGTATCGCTTCAGGTGAACTGGCCAGCCAGAGTAAGTTTGAAAATGTGACTGTGGTAAAACGGGGAACAAATGACTGGCGTAACTGTGACTCTCTTAAGGTACCCAAATGCCTCGCCAACAGGCGAAACACAGCGGCAAACTCGACAAGCTCCCGGCAGGAGTACCGTGAAAGTCTTTATGTCGACAGATAATGGCGTATCGCTTCAGGTGAACTGGCCAGCCAGAGTAAGTTTGAAAATGTGACTGTGGCAAAACGGGGAGCAACTGACTGGGGTAACTATGACTCTCTTAAGGTAGCCAAATGCCTCGTCAACAGGCGAAATACATCGGCAAACTCGAGAAGCTACCGGCAGGAGTACTGTGAAAGTCTTTATGTCGACAGATAATGGCGTATCGCTTCAGGTGAACTGGCCAGCCAGAGTAAGTTTGAAAATGTGACTGTGGCAAAACGGGGAGCAACTGACTGGGGTAACTATGACTCTCTTAAGGTAGCCAAATGCCTCGTCAACAGGCGAAATACATCGGCAAACTCGAGAAGCTACCGGCAGGAGTACTGTGAAAGTCTTTATGTGGACAGATAATGGCGTATCGCTTCAGGTGAACTGGCCAGCCACAGTAAGCTTGAAAATGTGACTGTGGCAAAACTTGGAGCAACTGACTGGAGTAACTATGACTCTCTTAAGGTAGCCAAATGCCTCGTCAACAGGCGAAAAAAATGGGCAAACTCGAGACGCTACCGGCAGGAGTACTGTGAAAGTCTATATATTGACAGATAATTGCGTATCGCTTCAGGTGAGCTGCTAGAGGAAGCTTGAAAATGTGACTGTGGTAAAACGGGGAACAAATGACTGGCGTAACTGTGACTCTCTTAAGGTACCCAAATGCCTCGCCAACAGGCGAAACACAGCGGCAAACTCGACAAGCTCCCGGCAGGAGTACCGTGAAAGTCTTTATGTCGACAGATAATGGCGTATCGCTTCAGGTGAACTGGCCAGCCAGAGTAAGTTCGAAAATGTGACTGTGGTAAAACGGGGAACAAATGACTGGCGTAACTGTGACTCTCTTAAGGTACCCAAATGCCTCGCCAACAGGCGAAACACAGCGGCAAACTCGACAAGCTCCGGCAGGAGTACCGTGAAAGTCTTTATGTCGACAGATAATGGCGTAGCGCTTCAGGTGAACTGGCCAGCCAGAGTAAGTTTGAAAATGTGACTGTGGCAAAACGGGGAGCAACTGACTGGGGTAACTATGACTCTCTTAAGGTAGCCAAATGCCTCGTCAACAGGCGAAATACATCGGCAAACTCGAGAAGCTACCGGCAGGAGTACTGTGAAAGTCTTTATGTCGACAGATAATGGCGTATCGCTTCAGGTGAACTGGCCAGCCACAGTAAGCTTGAAAATGTGACTGTGGCAAAACTTGGAGCAACTGACTGGAGTAACTATGACTCTCTTAAGGTAGCCAAATGCCTCGTCAACAGGCGAAATACATCGGCAAACTCGAGACGCTACCGGCAGGAGTACTGTGAAAGTCTATATATTGACAGATAATTGCGTATCGCTTCAGGTGAGCTGCTAGAGGAAGCTTGAAAATGTGACTGTGGGTAAAACGGGGAACAAATGACTGGCGTAACTGTGACTCTCTTAAGGTACCCAAATGCCTCGCCAACAGGCGAAACACAGCGGCAAACTCGACAAGCTCCCGGCAGGAGTACCGTGAAAGTCTTTATGTCGACAGATAATGGCGTATCGCTTCAGGTGAACTGTCCAGCCACAGTATGCTTGAAAATGTGACTGTGGCAAAACTTGGAGCAACTGACTGGAGTAACTATGACTCTCTTAAGGTAGCCAAATGCCTCGTCAACAGGCGAAAAAAATGGGCAAACTCGAGACGCTACCGGCAGGAGTACTGTGAAAGTCTATATATTGACAGATAATTGCGTATCGCTTCAGGTGAGCTGCTAGAGGAAGCTTGAAAATGTGACTGTGGTAAAACGGGGAACAAATGACTGGCGTAACTGTGACTCTCTTAAGGTACCCAAATGCCTCGCCAACAGGCGAAACACAGCGGCAAACTCGACAAGCTCCCGGCAGGAGTACCGTGAAAGTCTTTATGTCGACAGATAATGGCGTAGCGCTTCAGGTGAACTGGCCAGCCAGAGTAAGTTTGAAAATGTGACTGTGGCAAAACGGGGAGCAACTGACTGGGGTAACTATGACTCTCTTAAGGTAGCCAAAATGCCTCGTTAACAGGCGAAATACATCGGCAAACTCGAGAAGCTACCGGCAGGAGTACTGTGAAAGTCTTTATGTCGACAGATAATGGCGTATCGCTTCAGGTGAACTGTCCAGCCACAGTATGCTTGAAAATGTGACTGTGGCAAAACTTGGAGCAACTGACTGGAGTAACTATGACTCTCTTAAGGTAGCCAAATGCCTCGTCAACAGGCGAAATACATCGGCAAACTCGAGACGCTACCGGCAGGAGTACTGTGAAAGTCTATATATTGACAGATAATTGCGTATCGCTTCAGGTGAGCTGCTAGAGGAAGCTTGAAAATGTGACTGTGGTAAAACGGGGAACAAATGACTGGCGTAACTGTGACTCTCTTAAGGTACCCCAAATGCCTCGCCAACAGGCGAAACACAGCGGCAAACTCGACAAGCTCCCGGCAGGAGTACCGTGAAAGTCTTTATGTCGACAGATAATGGCGTAGCGCTTCAGGTGAACTGGCCAGCCAGAGTAAGTTTGAAATGTGACTGTGGCAAAACGGGGAGCAACTGACTGGGGTAACTATGACTCTCTTAAGGTAGCCAAATGCCTCGTCAACAGGCGAAATACATCGGCAAACTCGAGAAGCTACCGGCAGGAGTACTGTGAAAGTCCTTTATGTCGACAGATAATGGCGTATCGCTTCAGGTGAACTGTCCAGCCACAGTATGCTTGAAAATGTGACTGTGGGCAAAACTTGGAGCAACTGACTGGAGTAACTATGACTCTCTTAAGGTAGCCAAATGCCTCGTCAACAGGCGAAAAAAATGGGCAAACTCGAGACGCTACCGGCAGGAGTACTGTGAAAGTCTATATATTGACAGATAATTGCGTATCGCTTCAGGTGAGCTGCTAGAGGAAGCTTGAAAATGTGACTGTGGTAAAACGGGGAACAAATGACTGGCGTAACTGTGACTCTCTTAAGGTACCCAAATGCCTCGCCAACAGGCGAAACACAGCGGCAAACTCGACAAGCTCCCGGCAGGAGTACCGTGAAAGTCTTTATGTCGACAGATAATGGCGTAGCGCTTCAGGTGAACTGGCCAGCCAGAGTAAGTTTGAAAATGTGACTGTGGCAAAACGGGGAGCAACTGACTGGGGTAACTATGACTCTCTTAAGGTAGCCAAATGCCTCGTTAACAGGCGAAATACATCGGCAAACTCGAGAAGCTACCGGCAGGAGTACTGTGAAAGTCTTTATGTCGACAGATAATGGCGTATCGCTTCAGGTGAACTGTCCAGCCACAGTATGCTTGAAAATGTGACTGTGGCAAAACTTGGAGCAACTGACTGGAGTAACTATGACTCTCTTAAGGTAGCCAAATGCCTCGTCAACAGGCGAAATACATCGGCAAACTCGAGACGCTACCGGCAGGAGTACTGTGAAAGTCTATATATTGACAGATAATTGCGTATCGCTTCAGGTGAGCTGCTAGAGGAAGCTTGAAAATGTGACTGTGGTAAAACGGGGAACAAATGACTGGCGTAACTGTGACTCTCTTAAGGTACCCAAATGCCTCGCCAACAGGCGAAACACAGCGGCAAACTCGACAAGCTCCCGGCAGGAGTACCGTGAAAGTCTTTATGTCGACAGATAATGGCGTAGCGCTTCAGGTGAACTGGCCAGCCAGAGTAAGTTTGAAAATGTGACTGTGGCAAAACGGGGAGCAACTGACTGGGGTAACTATGACTCTCTTAAGGTAGCCAAATGCCTCGTCAACAGGCGAAATACATCGGCAAACTCGAGAAGCTACCGGCAGGAGTACTGTGAAAGTCTTTATGTCGACAGATAATGGCGTATCGCTTCAGGTGAACTGGCCAGCCACAGTAAGCTTGAAAATGTGACTGTGGCAAAACTTGGAGCAACTGACTGGAGTAACTATGACTCTCTTAAGGTAGCCAAATGCCTCGTCAACAGGCGAAAAAAATGGGCAAACTCGAGACGCTACCGGCAGGGAGTACTGTGAAAGTCTATATATTGACAGATAATTGCGTATCGCTTCAGGTGAGCTGCTAGAGGAAGCTTGAAAATGTGACTGTGGTAAAACGGGGAACAAATGACTGGCGTAACTGTGACTCTCTTAAGGTACCCAAATGCCTCGCCAACAGGCGAAACACAGCGGCAAACTCGACAAGCTCCCGGCAGGAGTACCGTGAAAGTCTTTATGTCGACAGATAATGGCGTATCGCTTCAGGTGAACTGGCCAGCCAGAGTAAGTTTGAAAATGTGACTGTGGTAAAACGGGGAACAAATGACTGGCGTAACTGTGACTCTCTTAAGGTACCCAAATGCCTCGCCAACAGGCGAAACACAGCGGCAAACTCGACAAGCTCCCGGCAGGAGTACCGTGAAAGTCTTTATGTCGACAGATAATGGCGTATCGCTTCAGGTGAACTGGCCAGCCAGAGTAAGTTTGAAAATGTGACTGTGGCAAAACTTGGAGCAACTGACTGGAGTAACTATGACTCTCTTAAGGTAGCCAAATGCCTCGTCAACAGGCGAAATACATCGGCAAACTCGAGACGCTACCGGCAGGAGTACTGTGAAAGTCTATATATTGACAGATAATTGCGTATCGCTTCAGGTGAGCTGCTAGAGGAAGCTTGAAAATGTGACTGTGGTAAAACGGGGAACAAATGACTGGCGTAACTGTGACTCTCTTAAGGTACCCAAATGCCTCGCCAACAGGCGAAACACAGCGGCAAACTCGACAAGCTCCCGGCAGGAGTACCGTGAAAGTCTTTATGTCGACAGATAATGGCGTAGCGCTTCAGGTGAACTGGCCAGCCAGAGTAAGTTTGAAAATGTGACTGTGGCAAAACGGGGAGCAACTGACTGGGGTAAACTATGACTCTCTTAAGGTAGCCAAATGCCTCGTCAACAGGCGAAATACATCGGCAAACTCGAGAAGCTACCGGCAGGAGTACTGTGAAAGTCTTTATGTCGACAGATAATGGCGTATCGCTTCAGGTGAACTGTCCCAGCCACAGTATGCTTGAAAATGTGACTGTGGCAAAACTTGGAGCAACTGACTGGAGTAACTATGACTCTCTTAAGGTAGCCAAATGCCTCGTCAACAGGCGAAAAAAATGGGCAAACTCGAGACGCTACCGGCAGGAGTACTGTGAAAAGTCTATATATTGACAGATAATTGCGTATCGCTTCAGGTGAGCTGCTAGAGGAAGCTTGAAAATGTGACTGTGGTAAAACGGGGAACAAATGACTGGCGTAACTGTGACTCTCTTAAGGTACCCAAATGCCTCGCCAACAGGCGAAACACAGGCGGCAAAACTCGACAAGCTCCCGGCAGGAGTACCGTGAAAGTCTTTATGTCGACAGATAATGGCGTAGCGCTTCAGGTGAACTGGCCAGCCAGAGTAAGTTTGAAAATGTGACTGTGGCAAAACGGGGAGCAACTGACTGGGGTAACTATGACTCTCTTAAGGTAGCCAAATGCCTCGTTAACAGGCGAAATACATCGGCAAACTCGAGAAGCTACCGGCAGGAGTACTGTGAAAGTCTTTATGTCGACAGATAATGGCGTATCGCTTCAGGTGAACTGTCCAGCCACAGTATGCTTGAAAATGTGACTGTGGCAAAACTTGGAGCAACTGACTGGAGTAACTATGACTCTCTTAAGGTAGCCAAATGCCTCGTCAACAGGCGAAATACATCGGCAAACTCGAGACGCTACCGGCAGGAGTACTGTGAAAGTCTATATATTGACAGATAATTGCGTATCGCTTCAGGTGAGCTGCTAGAGGAAGCTTGAAAATGTGACTGTGGTAAAACGGGGAACAAATGACTGGCGTAACTGTGACTCTCTTAAGGTACCCAAATGCCTCGCCAACAGGCGAAACACAGCGGCAAACTCGACAAGCTCCCGGCAGGAGTACCGTGAAAGTCTTTATGTCGACAGATAATGGCGTAGCGCTTCAGGTGAACTGGCCAGCCAGAGTAAGTTTGAAAATGTGACTGTGGCAAAACGGGGAGCAACTGACTGGGGGTAACTATGACTCTCTTAAGGTAGCCAAATGCCTCGTCAACAGGCGAAATACATCGGCAAACTCGAGAAGCTACCGGCAGGAGTACTGTGAAAGTCTTTATGTCGACAGATAATGGCGTATCGCTTCAGGTGAACTGGCCAGCCACAGTAAGCTTGAAAATGTGACTGTGGCAAAAACTTGGAGCAACTGACTGGAGTAACTATGACTCTCTTAAGGTAGCCAAATGCCTCGTCAACAGGCGAAAAAAATGGGCAAACTCGAGACGCTACCGGCAGGAGTACTGTGAAAGTCTATATATTGACAGATAATTGCGTATCGCTTCAGGTGAGCTGCTAGAGGAAGCTTGAAAATGTGACTGTGGTAAAACGGGGAACAAATGACTGGCGTAACTGTGACTCTCTTAAGGTACCCAAATGCCTCGCCAACAGGCGAAACACAGCGGCAAACTCGACAAGCTCCCGGCAGGAGTACCGTGAAAGTCTTTATGTCGACAGATAATGGCGTATCGCTTCAGGTGAACTGGCCCAGCCAGAGTAAGTTTGAAAATGTGACTGTGGTAAAACGGGGGAACAAATGACTGGCGTAACTGTGACTCTCTTAAGGTACCCAAATGCCTCGCCAACAGGCGAAACACAGCGGCAAACTCGACAAGCTCCCGGCAGGAGTACCGTGAAAGTCTTTATGTCGACAGATAATGGCGTATCGCTTCAGGGTGAACTGGCCAGCCAGAGTAAGTTTGAAAATGTGACTGTGGCAAAACGGGGAGCAACTGACTGGGGTAACTATGACTCTCTTAAGGTAGCCAAATGCCTCGTCAACAGGCGAAATACATCGGCAAACTCGAGAAGCTACCGGCAGGAGTACTGTGAAAGTCTTTATGTCGACAGATAATGGCGTATCGCTTCAGGTGAACTGGCCAGCCACAGTAAGCTTGAAAATGTGACTGTGGCAAAACTTGGAGCAACTGACTGGAGTAACTATGACTCTCTTTAAGGTAGCCAAATGCCTCGTCAACAGGCGAAAAAAAATGGGCAAACTCGAGACGCTACCGGCAGGAGTACTGTGAAAGTCTATATATTGACAGATAATTGCGTATCGCTTCAGGTGAGCTGCTAGAGGAAGCTTGAAAATGTGACTGTGGTAAAACGGGGAACAAATGACTGGCGTAACTGTGACCTCTC
>NW_025726943.1:35000-39113 GCF_021461385.2 Schistocerca piceifrons | reverse complement strand
ACATCTAAGGGCATCACAGACCTGTTATTTGCTCAATCTCGTGCGGCTAGAAGCGCCTGTCCCTCTAAGAAGAAAAGTAATCGCTGACAGCACGAAGGATGTCACGCGACTAGTTAGCAGGCTAGAGTCTCGTTCGTTATCGGAATTAACCAGACAAATCGCTCCACCAAACTAAGAACGGCCATGCACCACCACCCACCGAATCAAGAAAGAGCTATCAATCTGTCATCCTTCCGTGTCCGGGCCTGGTGAGGTTTCCCGTGTTGAGTCAAATTAAGCCGCAGGCTCCACTCCTGGTGGTGCCCTTCCGTCAATTCCTTTAAGTTTCAGCTTTGCAACCATACTTCCCCCGGAACCCAAAAGCTTTGGTTTTCCCGGAGGCTGCCCGCGAGTCATCGGAGGAACTGCGGCGGATCGCTGGCTGGCATCGTTTATGGTTAGAACTAGGGCGGTATCTGATCGCCCTTCGAACCTCTAACTTTCGTTCTGATTAATGAAAACATACTTGGCAAATGCTTTCGCTTCTGTTCGTCTTGCGACGATCCAAGAATTTCACCTCTAACCGTCGCAATACGAATGCCCCCGCCTGTCCCTATTAATCATTACCTCGGGTTCCGAAAACCAACAAAATAGACCGAGGTCCTATTCCATTATTCCATGCACACAGTATTCAGGCGGGCTTGCCTGCTTTAAGCACTTCTAATTTGTTCAAAGTAAACGTGCCGCCCACCGAGACACTCAATAAAGAGCACCCTGGTAGGATTTCAACGGGGTCCGCCTCGGGACGCACGAGCACGCACGAGGCGGTCGCACGCCTTCAGCTCGCCCCACCGGCAGGGACGTCCCACGATACATGCCAGTTAAACACCGACGGGCGGTGAACCAACAGCGTGGGACACAAATCCAACTACGAGCTTTTTAACCGCAACAACTTTAATATACGCTATTGGAGCTGGAATTACCGCGGCTGCTGGCACCAGACTTGCCCTCCAATAGATACTCGTTAAAGGATTTAAAGTGTACTCATTCCGATTACGGGGCCTCGGATGAGTCCCGTATCGTTATTTTTCGTCACTACCTCCCCGTGCCGGGAGTGGGTAATTTGCGCGCCTGCTGCCTTCCCTTGGATGTGGTAGCCGTTTTCTCAGGCTCCCTCTCCGGAATCGAACCCTGATTCCCCGTTACCCGTTACAACCATGGTAGGCGCAGAACCTACCATCGACAGTTGATAAGGCAGACATTTGAAAGATGCGTCGCCGGTACGAGGACCGTGCGATCAGCCCAAAGTTATTCAGAGTCACCAAGGCAAACGGACCGGACGAGCCGACCGATTGGTTTTGATCTAATAAAAGCGTCCCTTCCATCTCTGGTCGGGACTCTGTTTGCATGTATTAGCTCTAGAATTACCACAGTTATCCAAGTAACGTGGGTACGATCTAAGGAACCATAACTGATTTAATGAGCCATTCGCGGTTTCACCTTAATGCGGCTTGTACTGAGACATGCATGGCTTAATCTTTGAGACAAGCATATGACTACTGGCAGGATCAACCAGGGAGCTGCGTCAACTAGAGCTGAGCAGCCGGCCGCCCGGGAGTGTGTCCCGGGGGCCCGCGCGAACACGCAAGCGTCCGCTCAATCATTCTGCAAACAGGAGGAGGCTGAGCTCCCCTGCACAATACACCTCGAAACCCTCTCAGGTCCCGGCGGCGCGCAGCGCCGTCCCAAGTACTTGGTCGGGTTCGAGAGAGGCGCAATCGCCCGGAGTTAGGCGAGTAGACGCTTTCGGTGCGACCACCCGTGCTCCCAACTGAGCTTGCCGCTGCCGACAGAGGCCCGGGAGCGTGCTGTCGTGGCATTGCCGGCGGGAGACAACACGCGCCACCTACGGTGACCGGCAGCTCCAACGCCAGCGCCACAGAAGGACAAAAGCCCCACTTGGGTGCCGAAGCGAACTCTCCCAGCACAGCGCACGCGCCAACACATCCGCACAGCTGCGATACAAACCACCAGCGAGAACCGCTGGGGCGACCGAGCAGCAGACGGCGTCGCGGCGCCGAGCGCCGGGCGGCGGCGCATCCTCAACGCACACAGTCCTCAATCGGACCAGCACACTGAAGATGTCCACCCGCGCTTCGCACCGGGCCCGCGAGGACCTACTTTGGCCGCACGGCGCCGGCGCGCAGGGTGCGCCCGGCGCGCAGCTGCGACGCCTGCCGCGTCCGTCGGCCGGCGCGCCTGCCACTGGCCGCCCCCACCAGCCCGGCTGTAGCGCGTGCGCCCACGCACCGCGCGGCCAGCACGCCGGGAGGCGCCCCCTCACCGGCCGGGGACGGTCCCACCCAGCCACCGCCGCGTATCGCTTCACACCCAGATGCCGTTCAGTTTCGTCGGCATGGGTGGGTATCGCTGGAACAACCGGTTAGTACCTCAACCTATCGTCGCCATCACCGATTCACCCCTAGCGAGAACAACCGCACCACAACAGGTTACCATTTGTTCATTTGCGTAACTTCACCAGAAAACGCAGGCGTCCATCGCCATTTGCAACTTCAACGATTATTGCATGCCTGTGTCAGGGTGTCACGCCACACTACGTCTGCCCACATACACGCAACAAAATGTGCACGCCTAGACAATACGTGGAAGGTGGCCCCCGTACGTATGCGATGTCCATTGCTCGAACGACTGTCAACCGGCCTCTGTAGCATGTCGCAGATATGGGAACGCGGTGCACCATGCCATCACGGTGTGTGAGGAGAGACGACTAGGTCCGAAATACATCAACAGACAGCTCATGCTGATCGCCATCCACGGCGTCCGTTCCTCCCACACGTCTCTATGGCGTACCACACTGCAATCCAGCTCTCATAGGGAGACGACACGTAGCTGCGTGCACAATATTTGCACTGTATGGTCCGCCGTTTTTGGGCGCAGTCGTTGTGCGGTCACACATGTGCCACGATGTATCATTCAGTACATAAGGACGAATGTGCAGTACAGATTGTGGTTCACGCGTACGACATCAGCGGACAGTTGACACAGGCCGCACCACAACGTAGCCTGAGTACGTCGCATGCGAAGGGCATTGAACATGCAAACTTCTCACCAACCAGCTTGCGAAGGCAGGGGGCAAGGTGGGGACGTGGGGAGGGGCGGCATGTACGTCCCTGCTGCCATCCACATTACAGTGTACAGCAGGAGCATGTGGAAAGTGAGCAAGACTTGCAAGGTGTTTAACATGAAGCGATACACAGGGGGTGCGGGCAGTGCGAGTAGCGAACTATATTGCGAGGTTGCGGGTGGGCAACACTACAGTAATTGAACGAGTCGTATAACAATTACAGAGCAGGTTTAGGCGACAACGTGGGTTACGTTAAGGCGACAACATGGGTTAGGTTAAGGCACAACATGGGTTAGGTTAAGGCACAACATGGGTTAGGTTAAGGCACAACATGGGTTAGGTTAAGGCACAACATGGGTTAGGTTAAGGCACAACATGGGTTAGGTTAAGGCACAACATGGGTTAGGTTAAGGCACAACATGGGTTAGGTTAAGGCACAACATGGGTTAGGTTGAGGCACAACATGGGTTAGGTTGAGGCACAACATGGGTTAGGTTGAGGCACAACATGGGTTAGGTTGAGGCACAACATGGGTTAGGTTGAGGCACAACATGGGTTAGGTTAAGGTACAACATGGGTTAGGTTAAGGTACAACATGGGGTTAGGTTAAGGTACAACATGGGTTAGGTTAAGGTACAACATGGGTTAGGTTAAGGTACAACATGGGTTAGGTTAAGGTACAACATAGGTTAGGTTAAGGTACAACATAGGTTAGGTTAAGGTACAACATAGGTTAGGTTAAGGTACAACATAGGTTAGGTTAAGGTACAACATAGGTTAGGTTAAGGTACAACATAGGTTAGGTTAAGGTACAACATAGGTTAGGTTAGGTTAGGTTAGGTTACACGTTGTTGTACGGAAAGGTGTAGGGGGGGGGGGGGCGGGGGCGGCAGGTTCGTTGATAGTGATTATAGTAAGTGAATGCTTGTGAACATGATCAGATTTGTCACGTCAGGATGCACCTTTGGCTTATTAGAGGCGGCGCTCCA
>NW_025726943.1:27500-30000 GCF_021461385.2 Schistocerca piceifrons | reverse complement strand
TCGCCCTGGCGAACGCCCCGTGCTGGCTGCACAGACACGCCCACGCCGGCGCCGTCCGCTATCACTGTCGTGCTGCCCTCGTAGCACCGCTCGACATACTCGACAAAGCAATCCGGCAGGCCATGCGCCTTCAGCACGGGGCGAAGGGCAGCATGATCTACCGAATCGAATGCCTTAGATACGTCGATCGATGCCACAAAGACAGAGCGGCAGGAGCGAACTGCGTCGGTGAGAGCAGTGTCCAAGATGAAGGTATTTTCCAACATCCCATCCCGAGGGATGAATGCCCGCTGACGTTCGTCCACAGCACATGCGCGCATCAGGCGTGACGCGAGAACCTTGTGAAAGGTCCGCGCCAACACCGAGCAGACCGTAATGGGGCGAAAGTCAGCGGGGGATGTTGGTGCAGCCGTTTTCGGGAGAAGGGACGTCCGCGCGCGAAGCAGGCGTTCCGGAAGGGCGCGGGCCAGAAGGAAGAGATTCATCACTTTCACCAGGACTTCGTGCGGCAGGCGCCGCAACTCCGCTGGGGTAAGGCCGTCCGGCCCGGCTGCTGATCCCCTGGGCGGCAACGCGGCGGCGACCTCCTCATGTGTGACCGGCCCCCATATGCACTCGAGAGCGACAGGCTCTGAGTGCGGGAGGAGGCGGTCACGAATGAAGCCCGCGGTGGAGATGGGCTTCTTAGTGAAGAGGTCCGCCCAGAAGTCCAGCAGACCAGGGATGGCAGGTGGCGGCTGGAGCAGGGTGCCATCCAAGAGGCCGCGCACGCAACGTGCACGCGACCGTCGGAAGGCATCCTGCGTTCTCGCGTACTCCCAGCGGCGCCGCTTGCGCTTCTGCGTCGGCGGCGCGGCAGGCGGCCGCTTCGATGGTTGGCGCGGCCGCTGTGTCCTGGTGATCGATCTCTCCCCTCTGGACCCGACCGACGCAAGGGCATCCGGGAGCATGCCCAGGATGACATCGGGCGGCGTGCCCCGCCCCAGACCTATGACACGATCCAGGGCAGAGAAACGCTGGGCGGAAGCGGGTAGCCCCGCCAGATGCTCCCAGATGGCGGCGTCAGTCGGCCCCTCCGGCGGCGGCCCGGTGGTGTCGGCCGCGAAGTCCTCGGCTGCGTCGACGGGCGGCGCAGCGGCCTCGCCCGCGTCAGGCAGCGGGCTCGCTGCTCCCCGGCGGGACGCCGGCTCTTCCCCCCGACCGACCTCAAGCGCCTCCATGAATTGGCGGACAAGCTGTTTGTGGGCAGCTTGCCGCCGTCGGCACTTGATTGCCTCGAGCGTTCGGTCGGGGAACATCCTGATGAGTTCTTGATTGACGAAGAAGAACCGGGCGTCCCTCTCAAGGAACAGTTCGGCCTCCGCCTTGGCGAGCGACAGGACTTCTTCCTCCGTCCACCTCGCGCGATGCCTCTCCGTGACGATCTCCGCGTTGGCGGCCGCAAGATGTTGGCGGCGGCGATGGACCCCGAGACCGTTCTTGGTTGTAAAGCTGCGGTGGCACTCACTACAGGTATACATAGCTGCAAAAGTTACAAGATTTTCGGCACGGCCGGTTGGCCGGCTAGGTGCTGGGGGAGTTGGGGTGGCGCCTTCAGCGGAAGGGCCACCACTTATTCTCTGCTTACTGCCCCCAACTAACAAAGGGATAGTGCGAGGGGGGGCTGGTAACCCCCCCAAGCCCCTGGTGCGGTCTTCCACTCTGCGAAATCAGCGGGCCCACGAGAAGGGGAGAAGACCGCAGGAGAGGAGAGGCTAAGAGGGCTAGGCCCATGTATTGCGCATCACTCTCCCTGTAACTATAACCCAAGGAAGGCACCTCGCAGCAGCAGCACGACTACATCAAGACCGCACTTCGAGAAGCCAAGTCCGGATGCAGCCACACCGCCGCCACTTGGCCACCTTAAGAGAGTCATAGTTACTCCCGCCGTTTACCCGCGCTTGCTTGAATTTCTTCACGTTGACATTCAGAGCACTGGGCAGAAATCACATTGCGTCAACACCCGCTAGGGCCATCGCAATGCTTTGTTTTAATTAGACAGTCGGATTCCCCCAGTCCGTGCCAGTTCTGAGTTGATCGTTGAATGGCGGCCGAAGAGAATCCGCGCACCCGCGCGCCCCCGGAGGAGCACGCTAAGGCGGACGCGGCCTCGCAGCAAGGAAGATCCGTGGGAGGCCAAGGCACGGGACCGAGCTCGGATCCTGCACGCAGGTTGAAGCACCGGGGCGCGAACGCCGCGCAGGCGCGCGCATCCTGCACCGCCGGCCAGCACGAGGCCGACCAACGGCGAGAGCAGACCACGCCCGCGCTAAACGCCCGCACTTACCGGCACCCCTACGGCACTCACCTCGCCCAGGCCCGGCACGTTAGCGCTGACCCACTTCCCGACCAAGCCCGACACGCCCCGATCCTCAGAGCCAATCCTTATCCCGAAGTTACGGATCCAATTTGCCGACTTCCCTTACCTACATTATTCTATCGACTAGAGGCTCTTCACCTT
>NW_025726943.1:12500-22500 GCF_021461385.2 Schistocerca piceifrons | reverse complement strand
GAAGATATAAACCTACTTTTACTGCCCTGCTCTTCGAGCTAACCCCGAAGAGCATGCCCCTGGCACTGGGCGGGCCTCGATGTTTATTCGCTGCAGTCCCTATCTTAATTTCCTATGTCTAATTCCTACAAACTACTCTATCCTACGTCATGTCCGGTAAGTGTGTGTCGCAATCGGTTGTTGTTCCCTACTCCCCCTAGTCCTGCACGTGGCGGTTCCCAACTTAGAGGTAGTCGGCCAGTCCATGCACAGGCGGTATGGGAGCAGGGCTCTTGGACTCAGTTGGTGGTTATTGTCGCTCATTTTTTTAATGTATTTCTCCTAAGTAGTCGATTAATACTTTGCGTGATATCTCGTTAGCCAGGGTGTTCAAGGTCTGAAACGTTTCTTCTCGTCTAAGTAATTGGTATGTGTCTCGGTTGGGTAGTCTGTCTCGTAGTCCGTTGGCGATATCATTGAAGAGGGGACACTCATAGACCACGTGCTCAGGCGTGCCCTCCGGATCGCCACAGTCACACGCTGGTGTCGCCCTTTTCCCAAACCGACATAAATATGTCGGGTAGGGTCCATGGCCAGTGAGAAAGTGGATCAACCCTCGCGTGGGCTCAAAGTACTTCAGGCCAAGTCGCTCCCTCACCTCGGGTAGGAACTGGAAAGTTCTTCGTCCAGTCTCTTCTGCTTCCCAAAGCTCCTGCCAGAGCTCTTCCCCTTTTGACCTTATCTCTCTTTTGTCCCTTAATCTGATACCCATGATCTCAGCAATTTTCTCATTATTTCCCCTCTTGGCCCAATACCAAGCCGCCTGTTCTCTAATCTTTATATCCAGGGGACAGAGCCCCATTATTATTAATAGGGCTCCCCCTGGAGATGTTCTATAGGCCCCTACTGATCTTAATATCATGCTTCTCTGAACCCTTCTCACTGCCATGGCGGGCACCACCCTCGTGAGCCTGTGCGCCCAGACTCCCGAGCCGTAGCCCACTACTGAGGTTAGAATACTATTATGGTAAAGTCTAATTAGGTGTGGAGGAAGATGAAATCTTTTGTGGCCTATGGAGATTAAGTTATTTAATATCTGAAGGGCTCTCTGGGTGACTGTTTCAATATGCTTCCCAAAATTCCACCTCTCATCAATGATAACTCCCAGGTAACGTGTCTCTCGTCGTCGGAGAACTGGTGAACCATCTATTCTAACAGTCGGGTTTCTAATAAGGTTCCCTTTCAGTAGTAAGTAAGTCGATTTACTAGGTGATATCGTCATTTTTGTCGATTGGCACCACTTCTGAAGTTTGTCTAGTGCTGTCTCTATTTTTGGTTCTATGTCCTCGCGGCTACGGCCGCCAACCAACAGGAGGAGGTCATCCGCGTAGGCTATCACCTCTAGCACCTCATTGCTTTGTTGCAATTTATCTAGTAATGGCTCCATATGGATATCCCAGAAAAGGGGTCCTAAGACAGAGCCTTGGGGACATCCTTTAGTGATTACCTTTCCAACTCTTTCGCTAGACGATGATAACCAGACCTCCCGATCCTTACAATAGCTCCTCAGGCAGCCATATAGCGGCCCTGGACACTCTTTCTCCCGCAAGCAGGAGAAGAGCGAAGGCCACCAAAGGTTGTCAAAGGCGCCACTGATATCCACCATGATGCCAACCACGTATTTATGCGGGGTCGAGCTACAGACCTCAGCCGCCAGAGCAATAGCATCAGATGCTGATCGCCCCGGCCTAAAACCGAACTGCCTGTCACTCACCCCGCACAACACTCGGTGTGCCGTCAATCTGTCAGCCAGCAGTTTCTCTAATATTTTACCGAATATGTCCAACAGGCAAATCGGCCTGTAAGATTTCACATTTGCTGGGTCCTTGTCTATTCCTTTCTTTATGATGATTACATTTGCTGTTTTCCATCTCTTCGGAAATTTCCTCTGTCGGAGACACTCGTTGTAAAGATGCGTTAATGGCGCAGTTAATTGTGGCGCCAGAAACTTCACCACCTCCGCCACAATGCCGTCCGGCCCAGGAGCTTTACCTATTTTCAGTGATCTTATATGAGCTGCCACCTCCTCCTCTGAAAAAGGGTAGACAGCCGTCTCATTTCCGTATTCCTCCTGGTCTTCGTTTCTAAGTTGTTTCTGCCCTTCTGTTTCCCCTTCCGCATTGTCGTCAGGCAGCAGAGACTGGAGGAGGACCCCCGCAGTTTCCTGCCAGGACTCCGTCATCCTGTCTCCGTACCTGACTGTTGATAACTCCAGAGGAGAGCGGATTTTTTCCCTTACCAGCTTGTATGGGAGCCCCCATGGGTCCGTGACCAGCTGGTTAAGCACAAAATTCTCCCAACTTCGCATCCTAACTTCGCGTAGTTCCTTTTGGAACTTCTGCTTTTCCTCCCTGTATAATATCTGCCACCTTTGGCGTTCTTGCCAGACGACACTGCGCTGGTAGTGCCTTCTTAACCTTCTGACAGATCGACGCAGTTCACCTAGTTCTGCAGTCCATGGTGACGGAGAGGCCGCCATGGCCCTCCTCCTTGTAGGTACGGCTGCCTTCACCGCTCTTGTCACTGCATTCACCAGCTCCTCTGTTCTTTGGTCAATGTCTATGTCTAGATACATGTCACCTTCAGGTAATGGAGGAATGTCACACTCCCTTGCTAGGCGCTCCCAGTCAGCTCTTCTATAATTTAGTTGCACCTCCCACCCCGTGGCCCAGCGGCACTCTCTTTCGCCCAAGGTAAAGGATATCAAGTTGTGATCGCTTGTGGTGGCATTCTCTAGTACTCTCCAATTTTGAATAGAGTTAACCAAATTTGGTGTTATGAGGGTCACATCAATATTTGTGCCCTGTCCTCCCCCTGCAGCATATGTAGGAGGATTTCCAGGCCTGTTAGCCACCACAAGTTGTGATGCCATTATAAGTTCCTCAACTTTTTCACCGTTAGCATCCCTTGTGCCACTGTACCACAGGGGGGATTTTGCATTAATGTCTGCTGTTACTACTATTTTTCTTCCCTGCAACGCCGTGGTGACTCTAGCCAGGTGGTCAATATAAAGTTCTATATTATCCCCATATTGAAAATACATGTTTATGAGGATTATTGTTCCCATGGGGGTTTGAAGCTCCACGACGTTGCAGTGGCTAGTTGCGAATTGTGATAATGTGGTAACTCTGAGGAGCTTATTTGTGATTATAATCACTGCCTTCGGGTTATCTCCCGTGCTGACTATTTGCCAGCCTGCAGCGGCAAAAGCTATCTTTCCAGCCAGGGAGTATGGCTCCTGTAGACAGAGTACATCTAGTCTCCTCTCTTCCACCTCCCTCCGGAGCTCCTGCATGACGAGTCTGCTATTATGACTGTTAAGTTGTCCAATGGTAATTTTAGTCATTAAGGGTAATATGTATGTATTCGGTCATGCGGCCAATTCTTGCTCCAGTCGAAAGCAATCCGTCCGTGTGCTATTACTGATTGCTGGTAAATTTCGTCAAGGTCAAATTTCTCACCTCGTCTGTCGAAAACTTTCTTGAGCAGATCACGCAAGGCTCCGAAGTCGGTGGGGAGATTCACTGATTTTAGCTGGATTCTGTCAACAGCCTCCATAACCGAGAAGGTTACCTTTCTACCGTCTTCATGTCCTACCCGGACCACATGTCGTAAGGCAGTGGTCAGGGTTGCCGGCTGCTCCAATCTAGATAATTGCATAGTATACTCCAAATTTGGGTATACCCTCACCGGATCAACCGGTGGGACTCTGACAACTGATGAGCTCTGTACAGTGGGGCTCGTGCTTGAGCTTGTCACTGTATTTTCTTGAACCGGTAGTTGATTTATATGATTGATTTGATTGTCTTTTGATGTTACAATGTGATTGTCTTTCGACGTTGCCACAGTTACAGGATGCCCTTGCCGTTGTAGGTGTATTATCGGCTTTTTTCCCCGGCTTCCAGAGGAGAGAGTTTCAGTCGTGAGGGGGAGATTGGTTTGTATACCAATGTCCATTGTTGGAAAGTCAGTCTGGGTTTCTTTATCTCGTGTTTCAGTTCTAGAGGCGCCGCAGAGCGACCTCAGAAACTCCTTAAATCTGTTTGCCCTCACGGCATCCCTCCTCCTTTTGCTCGGGGACTTCCGTTTTGGCATCCTATTTGGTGTTCCTGGCTCAGCCATAGTCTGTTCTGGAGATGAGTCTTTGCTCCAGCATCCTATATGTAGGGCAATTCCTGCCTGTGGCTCCGCAAGACTTCTTGCCTCTATTCTTACACGGTATGCAGACCGCCGCCGCCTTACAGTCTTTGCGGCTATGACCATGTTCCCCACATTTAGTGCATGCCGGCTCCCTGGTGCACAGCCTCAAGACGTGATCCAGGTCACCACAGTTGTGGCAGCGAGGTACCACGACATAGTCTCTAGCATTAACGGCGTGAAAGCCGATATATATTTTGCCCATTGTTGTGATGTTCCGCCACATTTGTGCTGACACCTCGGCGACGTGATGAACGACATCACGACCCCGTGGCCCAGTCTTAAATTTTAATTTAAAACAGTTTTTGAATTCCTCTTCATTTATCTCCTCAAAATTTTGCAGCCTGATTGTGTCTATTAATTCCTCATTGGTCATTATTGATGGTACGTCATATAATATGACTAAAGGATTTCGTTTCCTCGGTGGTTCGCATTTAACCACCGAGTTCAGTTTCTGATTGGTCAACAGTTTTTCTTTGTCATTCTCAGAAGCAACTTCAACTATGACAGAGTTTCTACTTGGTTTTATTCTTTTGATTCGTATCTTGTCTTTAACAGGATCTATGTTTTTTGTGAACAGTTCTTGAATCTTTTTGACACTGGTGTCTTGCCCAGGAAGTGTCCTGAGGAAGACAGCCGTGTCAGTTCTCTTTGTGATTCTGTCAATTGTGTCTTTCGTCGAGTTTTGTGGGCGCTTTGTGGGCGCTTGCGCGGCCACAGCTGCCCACGTCTTGGCTGGTTGCTTTCTTAGTCTTTCATTCTCTTTTTCGAGTTCTTCTGCCCTACCTTCTAGTTTGGCGTGGGCAATAGCCCATGCTGCCAACTCATTTTTAATAATGGCAAGACCAGCTTGGCTTATCTTGCCGTTTTTGATTTGTTGCTCCATGAGCGACGCTATCCTAGTGTATCTCTCCATAACAGTTTCATTCTTTGCCTGTCCCTGCTCGTCCTGTGGAGAGGGATCAGGCGCAATGGAAGCTCGTTGAGGCGCACACGTATCACTCGTTTCGTTGTCAGCCATGATTGACGAGTGATAAAAAGAAGTGGGAGCCCGTCTCTTGCCCCGGACCGGCTCCTCTGGCATGGGGGGGGACTTCTGCAGCTCGCCCACCGACCTCGCCCCTAGGTCAAGGGCACTTCCGAGCTGCCAGGTTCAGCGCACCGTCGCCAGTGCACTGGTCCTCGTCGGTGTCCCCGTCATCGATGATTTCACGCGACGCTCCTCGGCAACTGCACCCCGCACTCCGGAGAGGCGGATGCACCTCTCGCCCTTCGCCGCCTACTAGCCCGAGTTTCCACCATCTGGCCAAGGACCCACTCCTACTCAGGTGGCGGGCCGGTCCCCCAGACGTTCGGCGGTCTGGACCCATCTAACCTGGCCCAGGTGATGTCACCACCTCCTGGGTTTGGCAGAACACGCCCCGGTTACCCAGGGGCGCGGCGAAGCGCCCTTGCCGACTCGCGCCGCGATCCCACGCCGACAAACGAGACCGCCGGCATGCAGAGCACGTGATGGTCTGTGCCCTGCGAACAGAAAGGGACTGATGTTCGGTCCCTCGACACAGCTCCCCCTGTGCCACGCACCCTTCGCTTTCGCATCGGGTTGGGTCGCAGCTCTCCCTTTTGACGCAAGGCAAAATGCCGAGCTTGACGTCTGGCACCACGGGAAGGCGGAAAGAGCCACTTGGGAAGGAGAGGCTGTAAGAGACGCTTCACTTCCCCGAGTGAGGACTGCCGCGGCACGCCCGACTGGAAAGCGATACGCCCCAGTGCGAGCCTCCGTGCCTTACGGCGCGCCGGCAACGGGCGGGCCCGCGCCGAGACGCGCCGTCAAGCGACTGACCTCACGCCAGACTCGGGACTCTGTTTGCATGTATTAGCTCTAGAATTACCACAGTTATCCAAGTAACGTGGGTACGATCTAAGGAACCATAACTGATTTAATGAGCCATTCGCGGTTTCACCTTAATGCGGCTTGTACTGAGACATGCATGGCTTAATCTTTGAGACAAGCATATGACTACTGGCAGGATCAACCAGGGAGCTGCGTCAACTAGAGCTGAGCAGCCGGCCGCCCGGGAGTGTGTCCCGGGGGCCCGCGCGAACACGCAAGCGTCCGCTCAATCATTCTGCAAACAGGAGGAGGCTGAGCTCCCCTGCACAATACACCTCGAAACCCTCTCAGGTCCCGGCGGCGCGCAGCGCCGTCCCAAGTACTTGGTCGGGTTCGAGAGAGGCGCAATCGCCCGGAGTTAGGCGAGTAGACGCTTTCGGTGCGACCACCCGTGCTCCCAACTGAGCTTGCCGCTGCCGACAGAGGCCCGGGAGCGTGCTGTCGTGGCATTGCCGGCGGGAGACAACACGCGCCACCTACGGTGACCGGCAGCTCCAACGCCAGCGCCACAGAAGGACAAAAGCCCCACTTGGGTGCCGAAGCGAACTCTCCCAGCACAGCGCACGCGCCAACACATCCGCACAGCTGCGATACAAACCACCAGCGAGAACCGCTGGGGCGACCGAGCAGCAGACGGCGTCGCGGCGCCGAGCGCCGGGCGGCGGCGCATCCTCAACGCACACAGTCCTCAATCGGACCAGCACACTGAAGATGTCCACCGCGCTTCGCACCGGGCCCGCGAGGACCTACTTTGGCCGCACGGCGCCGCGCGCAGGGTGCGCCGGCGCGCAGCTGCGACGCCTGCCGCGTCCGTCGGCCGGCGCGCCTGCCACTGGCCGCCCCCACCAGCCGGCTGTAGCGCGTGCGCCCACGCACCGCGCGGCCAGCACGCCGGGAGGCGCCCCCTCACCGGCCGGGGACGGTCCCACCCAGCCACCGCCGCGTATCGCTTCACACCCAGATGCCGTTCAGTTTCGTCGGCATGGTGGGTATCGCTGGAACAACCGGTTAGTACCTCAACCTATCGTCGCCATCACCGATTCACCCCTAGCGAGAACAACCGCACCACAACAGGTTACCATTTGTTCATTTGCGTAACTTCACCAGAAAACGCAGGCGTCCATCGCCATTTGCAACTTCAACGATTATTGCATGCCTGTGTCAGGTGTCACGCCACACTACGTCTGCCCACATACACGCAACAAAATGTGCACGCCTAGACAATACGTGGAAGGTGGCCCCCGTACGTATGCGATGTCCATTGCTCGAACGACTGTCAACCGGCCTCTGTAGCATGTCGCAGATATGGAACGCGGTGCACCATGCCATCACGGTGTGTGAGGAGAGACGACTAGGTCCGAATACATCAACAGACAGCTCATGCTGATCGCCATCCACGGCGTCCGTTCCTCCCACACGTCTCTATGGCGTACCACACTGCAATCCAGCTCTCATAGGGAGACGACACGTAGCTGCGTGCACAATATTTGCACTGTATGGTCCGCCGTTTTTGGGCGCAGTCGTTGTGCGGTCACACATGTGCCACGATGTATCATTCAGTACATAAGGACGAATGTGCAGTACAGATTGTGGTTCACGCGTACGACATCAGCGGACAGTTGACACAGGCCGCACCACAACGTAGCCTGAGTACGTCGCATGCGAAGGGCATTGAACATGCAAACTTCTCACCAACCAGCTTGCGAAGGCAGGGGGCAAGGTGGGGACGTGGGGAGGGGCGGCATGTACGTCCTGCTGCCATCCACATTACAGTGTACAGCAGGAGCATGTGGAAAGTGAGCAAGACTTGCATGGTGTTTAACATGAAGCGATACACAGGGGTGCGGGCAGTGCGAGTAGCGAACTATATTGCGAGGGTTGCGGGTGGGCAACACTACAGTAATTGAACGAGTCGTATAACAATTACAGAGCAGGTTTAGGCGACAACGTGGGTTACGTTAAGGCGACAACATGGGTTAGGTTAAGGCACAACATGGGTTAGGTTAAGGCACAACATGGGTTAGGTTAAGGCACAACATGGGTTAGGTTAAGGCACAACATGGGTTAGGTTAAGGCACAACATGGGTTAGGTTAAGGCACAACATGGGTTAGGTTAAGGCACAACATGGGTTAGGTTAAGGCACAACATGGGTTAGGTTGAGGCACAACATGGGTTAGGTTGAGGCACAACATGGGTTAGGTTGAGGCACAACATGGGTTAGGTTGAGGCACAACATGGGTTAGGTTGAGGCACAACATGGGTTAGGTTAAGGTACAACATGGGTTAGGTTAAGGTACAACATGGGTTAGGTTAAGGTACAACATGGGTTAGGTTAAGGTACAACATGGGTTAGGTTAAGGTACAACATGGGTTAGGTTAAGGTACAACATAGGTTAGGTTAAGGTACAACATAGGTTAGGTTAAGGTACAACATAGGTTAGGTTAAGGTACAACATAGGTTAGGTTAAGGTACAACATAGGTTAGGTTAAGGTACAACATAGGTTAGGTTAAGGTACAACATAGGTTAGGTTAAGGTACAACATAGGTTAGGTTAGGTTAGGTTAGGTTACACGTTGTTGTACGGAAAGGTGTAGGGGGGGGGGGGGGCGGGGGCGGCAGGTTCGTTGATAGTGATTATAGTAAGTGAATGCTTGTGACATGATCAGATTTGTCACGTCAGGATGCACCTTTGGCTTATTAGAGGCGGCGCTCCAATTCTATGCTTGTGTGAGACCTGTGTCTTTGACTCATGTCATTGTTTGTGCGCTGTGACAGGAGGTACTATTGTGATGTTGGGTGCACCGTTGTATAGGACATGTGTGGGTGTTGGTGCCTGGTCTGCGCAATGGTGGATGTCGAAAGGCTGGGATATTGTATTTTCCGCACGGACCTCCTGGTCTGGTTGTGATAGTGTGGATTGTGTAATGTGGCGGAGAAGATGCACTGGATGTTGTTCCATGCTGGTGCTTACATATTGTATGTGCGCCTGTTAGAAGCAGAGAGTGGTGCGTGATCAGAGTGTCTGGCTGACGTGTGGTTCCCATTTTGGGCAGACTCTTTCAGCATGTATACGGACAGTTGTGTATATTTGCTGTAGTTTGATGGCTCTGCATTGATTACTAATCAGCGCCGTGTGTACGGGTAATCTGGTTCCAGTCCAAAATGTTCCATCTGTGTACATTAGTGACAAAGACTCCCCCCATGCAGTGGGGCTCGGTCTGTTATAACTCTTCCGCGTAATATATTTGCCCCACGTTTTTGCGACTGCGAGTGCGAGTGCAACGCGCATGGGGACCGACATGCTGATGGCTCGGTATCGGACGCCGTACAGTGAGCAACGCGATCGCGTCTCTCGCTCGTAAGTGGTACAGGTCGCGGCTCATGTATACGGACAGCGGGAATGTCGCATATTGGAAATAACTCTTCATGAAACGCAAGTTATAGGGGTGGATTGCACTTTACGAGTGCGGGAAACGTCCGCCGTTCATCCGCTGGAGGTGCGAGTTTGGCGGTTGGGGTGGTGCACGAACGGGTGCGGGTGGCGTCATTGCCGGTCCACGGCTTCGTGCGGCAGAGCCACTGGAGATTGGGTGCTATGGTCGACAGAGGCTGCAGCCTTTGTGGGTGGCGTCGAAAGGCGGCCACTGTGGCGCCATCGCTGTCTTAGTCGGCTTGGCGTCTCATAGATGGCGGTAGCGTCGTTGCAGGAGGTCATGTTGCGGGAGACCTACAGATGGCGGTATGTTTTGTGGTGCGGACGTAGTGTTGTCAGATGCGCATAGATGGCGGTATTGCATGTGGTGTCGCCCTATTTTCATAGATGGCGATACTGTTTTGCCGGCATGGGTGGCGTAGTTCCGTCGGATCC
>NW_025726943.1:2500-5000 GCF_021461385.2 Schistocerca piceifrons | reverse complement strand
TGCGTCAACTAGAGCTGAGCAGCCGGCCGCCCGGGAGTGTGTCCCGGGGGCCCGCGCGAACACGCAAGCGTCCGCTCAATCATTCTGCAAACAGGAGGAGGCTGAGCTCCCCTGCACAATACACCTCGAAACCCTCTCAGGTCCCGGCGGCGCGCAGCGCCGTCCCAAGTACTTGGTCGGGTTCGAGAGAGGCGCAATCGCCCGGAGTTAGGCGAGTAGACGCTTTCGGTGCGACCACCCGTGCTCCCAACTGAGCTTGCCGCTGCCGACAGAGGCCCGGGAGCGTGCTGTCGTGGCATTGCCGGCGGGAGACAACACGCGCCACCTACGGTGACCGGCAGCTCCAACGCCAGCGCCACAGAAGGACAAAAGCCCCACTTGGGTGCCGAAGCGAACTCTCCCAGCACAGCGCACGCGCCAACACATCCGCACAGCTGCGATACAAACCACCAGCGAGAACCGCTGGGGCGACCGAGCAGCAGACGGCGTCGCGGCGCCGAGCGCCGGGCGGCGGCGCATCCTCAACGCACACAGTCCTCAATCGGACCAGCACACTGAAGATGTCCACCGCGCTTCGCACCGGGCCCGCGAGGACCTACTTTGGCCGCACGGCGCCGCGCGCAGGGTGCGCCGGCGCGCAGCTGCGACGCCTGCCGCGTCCGTCGGCCGGCGCGCCTGCCACTGGCCGCCCCCACCAGCCGGCTGTAGCGCGTGCGCCCACGCACCGCGCGGCCAGCACGCCGGGAGGCGCCCCCTCACCGGCCGGGGACGGTCCCACCCAGCCACCGCCGCGTATCGCTTCACACCCAGATGCCGTTCAGTTTCGTCGGCATGGTGGGTATCGCTGGAACAACCGGTTAGTACCTCAACCTATCGTCGCCATCACCGATTCACCCCTAGCGAGAACAACCGCACCACAACAGGTTACCATTTGTTCATTTGCGTAACTTCACCAGAAAACGCAGGCGTCCATCGCCATTTGCAACTTCAACGATTATTGCATGCCTGTGTCAGGTGTCACGCCACACTACGTCTGCCCACATACACGCAACAAAATGTGCACGCCTAGACAATACGTGGAAGGTGGCCCCCGTACGTATGCGATGTCCATTGCTCGAACGACTGTCAACCGGCCTCTGTAGCATGTCGCAGATATGGAACGCGGTGCACCATGCCATCACGGTGTGTGAGGAGAGACGACTAGGTCCGAATACATCAACAGACAGCTCATGCTGATCGCCATCCACGGCGTCCGTTCCTCCCACACGTCTCTATGGCGTACCACACTGCAATCCAGCTCTCATAGGGAGACGACACGTAGCTGCGTGCACAATATTTGCACTGTATGGTCCGCCGTTTTTGGGCGCAGTCGTTGTGCGGTCACACATGTGCCACGATGTATCATTCAGTACATAAGGACGAATGTGCAGTACAGATTGTGGTTCACGCGTACGACATCAGCGGACAGTTGACACAGGCCGCACCACAACGTAGCCTGAGTACGTCGCATGCGAAGGGCATTGAACATGCAAACTTCTCACCAACCAGCTTGCGAAGGCAGGGGGCAAGGTGGGGACGTGGGGAGGGGCGGCATGTACGTCCTGCTGCCATCCACATTACAGTGTACAGCAGGAGCATGTGGAAAGTGAGCAAGACTTGCAAGGTGTTTAACATGAAGCGATACACAGGGGTGCGGGCAGTGCGAGTAGCGAACTATATTGCGAGGGTTGCGGGTGGGCAACACTACAGTAATTGAACGAGTCGTATAACAATTACAGAGCAGGTTTAGGCGACAACGTGGGTTACGTTAAGGCGACAACATGGGTTAGGTTAAGGCACAACATGGGTTAGGTTAAGGCACAACATGGGTTAGGTTAAGGCACAACATGGGTTAGGTTAAGGCACAACATGGGTTAGGTTAAGGCACAACATGGGTTAGGTTAAGGCACAACATGGGTTAGGTTAAGGCACAACATGGGTTAGGTTGAGGCACAACATGGGTTAGGTTGAGGCACAACATGGGTTAGGTTGAGGCACAACATGGGTTAGGTTGAGGCACAACATGGGTTAGGTTAAGGTACAACATGGGTTAGGTTAAGGTACAACATGGGTTAGGTTAAGGTACAACATGGGTTAGGTTAAGGTACAACATGGGTTAGGTTAAGGTACAACATGGGTTAGGTTAAGGTACAACATAGGTTAGGTTAAGGTACAACATAGGTTAGGTTAAGGTACAACATAGGTTAGGTTAAGGTACAACATAGGTTAGGTTAAGGTACAACATAGGTTAGGTTAAGGTACAACATAGGTTAGGTTAAGGTACAACATAGGTTAGGTTAGGTTACACGTTGTTGTACGGAAAGGTGTAGGGGGGGGGGGGGCGGGGGCGGCAGGTTCGTTGATAGTGATTATAGTAAGTGAATGCTTGTGACATGATCAGATTTGTCACGTCAGGATGCACCTTTGGCTTATTAGAGGCGGCGCTCCAATTCTATGCTTG
>NW_025726942.1:87500-90000 GCF_021461385.2 Schistocerca piceifrons | reverse complement strand
GGTGAACCAACAGCGTGGGACACAAATCCAACTACGAGCTTTTTAACCGCAACAACTTTAATATACGCTATTGGAGCTGGAATTACCGCGGCTGCTGGCACCAGACTTGCCCTCCAATAGATACTCGTTAAAGGATTTAAAGTGTACTCATTCCGATTACGGGGCCTCGGATGAGTCCCGTATCGTTATTTTTCGTCACTACCTCCCCGTGCCGGGAGTGGGTAATTTGCGCGCCTGCTGCCTTCCTTGGATGTGGTAGCCGTTTCTCAGGCTCCCTCTCCGGAATCGAACCCTGATTCCCCGTTACCCGTTACAACCATGGTAGGCGCAGAACCTACCATCGACAGTTGATAAGGCAGACATTTGAAAGATGCGTCGCCGGTACGAGGACCGTGCGATCAGCCCAAAGTTATTCAGAGTCACCAAGGCAAACGGACCGGACGAGCCGACCGATTGGTTTTGATCTAATAAAAGCGTCCCTTCCATCTCTGGTCGGGACTCTGTTTGCATGTATTAGCTCTAGAATTACCACAGTTATCCAAGTAACGTGGGTACGATCTAAGGAACCATAACTGATTTAATGAGCCATTCGCGGTTTCACCTTAATGCGGCTTGTACTGAGACATGCATGGCTTAATCTTTGAGACAAGCATATGACTACTGGCAGGATCAACCAGGGAGCTGCGTCAACTAGAGCTGAGCAGCCGGCCGCCCGGGAGTGTGTCCCGGGGGCCCGCGCGAACACGCAAGCGTCCGCTCAATCATTCTGCAAACAGGAGGAGGCTGAGCTCCCCTGCACAATACACCTCGAAACCCTCTCAGGTCCCGGCGGCGCGCAGCGCCGTCCCAAGTACTTGGTCGGGTTCGAGAGAGGCGCAATCGCCCGGAGTTAGGCGAGTAGACGCTTTCGGTGCGACCACCCGTGCTCCCAACTGAGCTTGCCGCTGCCGACAGAGGCCCGGGAGCGTGCTGTCGTGGCATTGCCGGCGGGAGACAACACGCGCCACCTACGGTGACCGGCAGCTCCAACGCCAGCGCCACAGAAGGACAAAAGCCCCACTTGGGTGCCGAAGCGAACTCTCCCAGCACAGCGCACGCGCCAACACATCCGCACAGCTGCGATACAAACCACCAGCGAGAACCGCTGGGGCGACCGAGCAGCAGACGGCGTCGCGGCGCCGAGCGCCGGGCGGCAGCGCATCCTCAACGCACACAGTCCTCAATCGGACCAGCACACTGAAGATGTCCACCGCGCTTCGCACCGGGCCCGCGAGGACCTACTTTGGCCGCACGGCGCCGCGCGCAGGGTGCGCCGGCGCGCAGCTGCGACGCCTGCCGCGTCCGTCGGCCGGCGCGCCTGCCACTGGCCGCCCCCACCAGCCGGCTGTAGCGCGTGCGCCCACGCACCGCGCGGCCAGCACGCCGGGAGGCGCCCCCTCACCGGCCGGGGACGGTCCCACCCAGCCACCGCCGCGTATCGCTTCACACCCAGATGCCGTTCAGTTTCGTCGGCATGGTGGGTATCGCTGGAACAACCGGTTAGTACCTCAACCTATCGTCGCCATCACCGATTCACCCCTAGCGAGAACAACCGCACCACAACAGGTTACCATTTGTTCATTTGCGTAACTTCACCAGAAAACGCAGGCGTCCATCGCCATTTGCAACTTCCACGATTATTGCATGCCTGTGTCAGGTGTCACGCCACACTACGTCTGCCCACATACACGCAACAAAATGTGCACGCCTAGACAATACGTGGAAGGTGGCCCCCGTACGTATGCGATGTCCATTGCTCGAACGACTGTCAACCGGCCTCTGTAGCATGTCGCAGATATGGAACGCGGTGCACCATGCCATCACGGTGTGTGAGGAGAGACGACTAGGTCCGAATACATCAACAGACAGCTCATGCTGATCGCCATCCACGGCGTCCGTTCCTCCCACACGTCTCTATGGCGTACCACACTGCAATCCAGCTCTCATAGGGAGACGACACGTAGCTGCGTGCACAATATTTGCACTGTATGGTCCGCCGTTTTTGGGCGCAGTCGTTGTACGGTCACACATGTGCCACGATGTATCATTCAGTACATAAGGACGAATGTGCAGTACAGATTGTGGTTTACGCGTACGACATTAGCGGACAGTTGACACAGGCCGCACCACAACGTAGCCTGAGTACGTCGCATGCGGAGGGCATTGAACATGCAAAGTTCTCACCAACCAGCTTGCGAAGGCAGGGGGCAAGGTGGGGACGTGGGGAGGGGCGGCATGTACGTCCTGCTGCCATCCACATTACAGTGTACAGCAGGAGCATGTGGAAAGTGAGCAAGACTTGCAAGGTGTTTAACATGAAGCGATACACAGGGGAGCGGGGAGTGCGAGTAGCGAACTATATTGCGAGGGTTGCGGGTGGGCAACACTACACTAATTGAACGAGTCGTATAACAATTACAGAGCAGGTTTAGGCGACAACGTGGGTTACGTTAGGCGACAA
>NW_025726942.1:75000-77500 GCF_021461385.2 Schistocerca piceifrons | reverse complement strand
TACTTGGTCGGGTTCGAGAGAGGCGCAATCGCCCGGAGTTAGGCGAGTAGACGCTTTCGGTGCGACCACCCGTGCTCCCAACTGAGCTTGCCGCTGCCGACAGAGGCCCGGGAGCGTGCTGTCGTGGCATTGCCGGCGGGAGACAACACGCGCCACCTACGGTGACCGGCAGCTCCAACGCCAGCGCCACAGAAGGACAAAAGCCCCACTTGGGTGCCGAAGCGAACTCTCCCAGCACAGCGCACGCGCCAACACATCCGCACAGCTGCGATACAAACCACCAGCGAGAACCGCTGGGGCGACCGAGCAGCAGACGGCGTCGCGGCGCCGAGCGCCGGGCGGCAGCGCATCCTCAACGCACACAGTCCTCAATCGGACCAGCACACTGAAGATGTCCACCGCGCTTCGCACCGGGCCCGCGAGGACCTACTTTGGCCGCACGGCGCCGCGCGCAGGGTGCGCCGGCGCGCAGCTGCGACGCCTGCCGCGTCCGTCGGCCGGCGCGCCTGCCACTGGCCGCCCCCACCAGCCGGCTGTAGCGCGTGCGCCCACGCACCGCGCGGCCAGCACGCCGGGAGGCGCCCCCTCACCGGCCGGGGACGGTCCCACCCAGCCACCGCCGCGTATCGCTTCACACCCAGATGCCGTTCAGTTTCGTCGGCATGGTGGGTATCGCTGGAACAACCGGTTAGTACCTCAACCTATCGTCGCCATCACCGATTCACCCCTAGCGAGAACAACCGCACCACAACAGGTTACCATTTGTTCATTTGCGTAACTTCACCAGAAAACGCAGGCGTCCATCGCCATTTGCAACTTCCACGATTATTGCATGCCTGTGTCAGGTGTCACGCCACACTACGTCTGCCCACATACACGCAACAAAATGTGCACGCCTAGACAATACGTGGAAGGTGGCCCCCGTACGTATGCGATGTCCATTGCTCGAACGACTGTCAACCGGCCTCTGTAGCATGTCGCAGATATGGAACGCGGTGCACCATGCCATCACGGTGTGTGAGGAGAGACGACTAGGTCCGAATACATCAACAGACAGCTCATGCTGATCGCCATCCACGGCGTCCGTTCCTCCCACACGTCTCTATGGCGTACCACACTGCAATCCAGCTCTCATAGGGAGACGACACGTAGCTGCGTGCACAATATTTGCACTGTATGGTCCGCCGTTTTTGGGCGCAGTCGTTGTACGGTCACACATGTGCCACGATGTATCATTCAGTACATAAGGACGAATGTGCAGTACAGATTGTGGTTTACGCGTACGACATTAGCGGACAGTTGACACAGGCCGCACCACAACGTAGCCTGAGTACGTCGCATGCGGAGGGCATTGAACATGCAAAGTTCTCACCAACCAGCTTGCGAAGGCAGGGGGCAAGGTGGGGACGTGGGGAGGGGCGGCATGTACGTCCTGCTGCCATCCACATTACAGTGTACAGCAGGAGCATGTGGAAAGTGAGCAAGACTTGCAAGGTGTTTAACATGAAGCGATACACAGGGGAGCGGGGAGTGCGAGTAGCGAACTATATTGCGAGGGTTGCGGGTGGGCAACACTACACTAATTGAACGAGTCGTATAACAATTACAGAGCAGGTTTAGGCGACAACGTGGGTTACGTTAGGCGACAACGTGGGTTAGGTTAAGGCACGACGTGGGTTAGGTTAAGGCACGACGTGGGTTAGGTTAAGGCACGACATGGGTTAGGTTAAGGCACAACATGGGTTAGGTTAAGGCACAACATGGGTTAGGTTAAGGCACAACATGGGTTAGGTTAAGGCACAACATGGGTTAGGTTAAGGCACAACATGGGTTAGGTTAAGGCACAACATGGGTTAGGTTAAGGCACAACATGGGTTAGGTTAAGGCACAACATGGGTTAGGTTAAGGCACAACATGGGTTAGGTTAAGGCACAACATGGGTTAGGTTAAGGCACAACATGGGTTAGGTTAAGGCACAACATGGGTTAGGTTAAGGCACAACATAGGTTAGGTTAAGGCACAACATAGGTTAGGTTAAGGCACAACATAGGTTAGGTTAAGGCACAACATGGGTTAGGTTAAGGCACAACATGGGTTAGGTTAAGGCACAACATGGGTTAGGTTAAGGCACAACATGGGTTAGGTTAAGGCACAACATGGGTTAGGTTAAGGCACAACATGGGTTAGGTTAAGGCACAACATGGGTTAGGTTAAGGCACAACATGGGTTAGGTTAAGGCACAACATGGGTTAGGTTAAGGCACAACATGGGTTAGGTTAAGGCACAACATGGGTTAGGTTAAGGCACAACATGGGTTAGGTTAAGGCACAACATGGGTTAGGTTAAGGCACAACATGGGTTAGGTTAAGGCACAACATGGGTTAGGTTAAGGCACAACATGGGTTAGGTTAAGGCACAACATGGGTTAGGTTAAGGCACAACATAGGTTAGGTTAAGGCACAACATAGGTTAGGTTAAGGCACAACATAGGTTAGGTTAA